>NW_026854133.1:0-286073 GCF_026571515.1 Ruditapes philippinarum
AGGAAGTGTATCTTTCAGACTGTAAAAAATGAAACAAAAAATTTATAGACAATATTTGGTGATTGGTTATTTAAAAGATTTTTATTATTATAACTTATTTGCTTTCCTCTTAAACAGCCCTGACAATGTCAGAATTGTCAGCAAAATTTAAACTTAAGTACCAAATGGGAAAAACTTTAAAAACTAGTCTCGTCATTGAACAGTGTGAAATTATATTTTAAAAGTTCACTATGAAATTATCCAATATAATTTTCATTGATAAATCAGTAATCCACTCAAAAGCATAAAATAAAATGTATTATATCTTTCAACAGAAACCTTGTCCAGAGTGTACTTCTGGTCAGAGATGTAATCCTGAAAAAGGGAAATGTGAAACCACAGGTAAAACCGTTTTAATATTGTGATAAATTTATATTTATTTTACTACTGAATATGTTACGTGTATAGAGGATATTAAATGAATTATTGTTCAATACTAATTTTATTTATCGAGTTAATTGAAAGTAAATTTTTGCCAAAGAGTTCAATAAATCTAGTAATGAAGCAACAAAAATGCAGTCTTATTATCAAACTACCAAAAAATAGAACTACTTATAGTAAAACAGTATCACCATTTCACTGGCACACATATATTGTAACTTTAACAGTAAGCTCACCATTATGCTATGCTAGTGCAGCGCAAATGACGTCATGTCAAATTATGTGCATGGGGAAAACGGTGTTCTCATGTATGACCGTTTTACAGAGTCGCAAGATAAAGTGATAAAGTACTTTTTATATTTACTTATATATATATAAATAAATGCACGGGAATGTAATAAAGCCATTGGATAAAGTAATATTTATCTATCGTATTAATATTTTGACGTGACGACACTTGCCTTCTATACTAGCATAGCGTTAAACAGGCTAATGTTAGGCTTGTTAGCGTTACATTATAGCTGCATCAACGAAGAATGGCTCTTGTTAAATTGTTAACCGTTCTTATTGTGGACATATGATCAATAGAATTTTATATTCGTAATAATTCAATACCAAATTCAATAAAACAATATCATGCAACTCTTTCAAACCAATTTTAGTATAAAATCTACTCTTATCCATTTCTAGAAATTGCTGTCGTATTAGTGCTATGTTATATGACATCGTACAGTACTTTATTCTGGTATGCTGTAACACATAATTAAAACACAGTTACGGTCATGCCGGCTCATAATGGAAGATTTTAACTAGCCTCGGGTAATACAAACTTAAAAGCAACAAAGCTATCAAAACCACCTCACATGCTGGATTTAAACGATGCATAGACTGCAGTATTTGGAACTTATTAAATCGCCCATCACAACTAATGGTGGCTGCAATTTATAAGTCTTAACCATATACGGCCACCCTGCAGTCATACCATAAAAGGCAACCCTGCAGGCAGACCATATACGGCCACCCTGCAGTCATGCCATAAAAGGCAACCCTGCAGGCAGACCATATACGGCCACCCTGCAGTCAGAAGAGGCATTACTCACTATGAGACACATTATTCATGCGTGTTTAGATGTTAGATATGTTAAAAATGGACACAAAATAATACCAAAAGTCGAAATGGGATTGTAATTTTACTTTTTTAATGTGGTAATCAATGACAACTTCCTCTGGAGAATTTTCACGTTTAATAGGTGAATAAAAGTTTTCCTTCCTTAGATTTTTTTATCCTTCCTGAAAAGTTAACAGAAAGAACTAAAAATAGGTCGTGTTCTCGTCGTTTATATCATTTTTTTACTTTTCAAAGGCGCCAAAAGAGTGAAATAACCCATGTTAGCGCCTCAGAAAACATTGTCAGTTAGAGGTATGAATGAATGATTTCTTATCCACAAACAACAATGATGTGGTTAATAAATAGAGGGAAATAGAACATCCCTAAAGAACGTCAAAAATTTCACTATCGAAAAAAGTTGCAGGCTAGGTTTGATAAAGTTAGTACATGGAAGATACAAAAACTGCAAGCCATGCCGCCATGCCACTTGTGCCGGCTTAAATCGAATTCAACATTTTAAAATAAGTGATACAATTTTGAATTCAAAAACATTTGGTGAATATTACGGAGTGTACAATGCGTTACGTACGTGCTAGTCCATGAAAAGGGGAAGGTGCTCCCAAAGAATAAAATAAGTTTGTCCTTAACGGGAAAAACAATGGGTAAAACCAAGTAAAATTGAATTTAGAAACAGGATCAGAGGGAAAAAAATTGAATTCAAAAACATTCGGTGAATAAAACGGAATGTACAATGCGTTACGTACGTGCTAGTCCATGGAAAGGGGAAGGTGCTCCCAAAGAAATAAAATACGTCTGTCCTTTACGTGAAAAACATTGGGTAAAACCAAGTAAAATTGAATTTAGAAACAGGATCAGAGGAAGCCTGCAAATCATTAATAAATAATAAAAAAATAAGATTCAAAAAGCACACATGATTATCTTAAGAGTGGTTAAACAGTACTTTATTCCTAGAAACCGGATGGCTTTTCACGGAGACAATTTATTAGGCACTTCTAGCAATCATAGCGACTGACTTACGGTCTCCATCATTTTCTGTACAGTAACACACCCTGGAGGCCGCCCTAAGCCATGCTATTTCCATATAAAAGTCTTGCCGTTTCAGAATTGTATACCAGAACACCTTATTGATTAACGAGTAGCATTACATTCATTCTTTATGCGAACTGTAAATAATGCGTTTTGTGTGTTTTTCCATCTGTAAATAATTCATTATTTTTACAGTACTTTAAAATAGTACTCTATTTTGCAATGGGAAATTTTATCTTAAAATGTTAATAATTTAAGCAGAGGTAAAAGCTGTGCATACAACAACATAGTACACCATAAGCGGTTGAGTTAAATAAAATGTTTGCAAATTCGTTTCAAGTAACTTTTTCGCGGAGATAATCATAAGCAGCAATTTACAAAATGCAAAATTATTTTTGCGAATACAATATTAAATTGAGAATACTAAAATCACCAAACTTAAAAAACATAAAAAAATAGAACAAAAAGTTCGTCAGCCACAACAATGACGTCACGCTTAACTATCTTCAACGTTTAAAAAAAACTATTCTGACTCAATATTGTCAAAAAGCTTATTTTTCAGAAAACAAACACTTTTTTAGTGACTAACTTACCGGTCAAATGAAGGAAGCAAAAATCGCAACAAGTCAAGAAAACGGTTTGATTTTTAGTAAAAAATGAGCGTTTACAACTCCGATTTCCAGAATTAATGCTTGCCGATTTGTTTCCCTGAAAAGAAGCAACTCTAAGAGATGTCCAGGAAGGGAGAAAAAGTCTTAGGAAAAGCCGTAAAGGTTGCGCAGCAAGACAATGGAGCCCAGCAAGTCTAAGTTGCACAGCAAGTCGTGGCTTTGCAACAAGTCTATGTTGTGCTTTAAGTCTTGTACTGTAACAAATCTATGTTGTGCATTAAGTCTTATACTGCAACAAATCTAGGTTGTCCAGTAGGTCAAACGAACACAGCAAGTCAAGGTTGTTAAACAGTCTATATTCGGAAGCAAATCCAATATTGCAACAAGTCCAAATAGCGTAGCAAGTCTAGATTGTGGCGTCCAGGCAGTGCAGCTAATGCTAAGAACGCAACAAGTCCATGGACCGCAGCAAGTCCAATACTAAATTTGCAAACTGTTCAGCAGATACAATACTGGCGAAAGTCCTTCCAGTGCTGCAAGTCCAGAAGGGCGAGTCTTAGACAATTCTTCACAGTAATTCTTAAGCAATAATTATAAGAACCGCTCGGAATATTAATATAAAATTTATTTAGTTTAACCAAAATTGACAAAACTTGACTTAATATAAATGTTTTATTCTTTATGTACCAGAGTGTCCAGTTAAAGATCTGGAATATGGTATTGTCAGTGGAATTATAAGGAAAGTCGGGAATCGTATGCAACTTACATGTAACGACGGAAACACGATTATTGATGAAATAGAATGCCTCTATGATGGAATCTGGAATATAACCGACAATCAATGCTCAAGTATGTAGATTCATACATTTGTTAGTTTTCGAGTGTTTTTCGTAGATTCAAAGGACAATATAACTATTTATAATTATAAATATTATATAACCTTTCAAATATATGACACTTTTGCAATTATTAAAAAGTGTAATACATATTTGAAATTTTTATTTATAGAGCTACTGTTTGAAGCTATTCAAATAACACAAATAGCACAAATAACAGAATGTCAGCTATAGAAGGCTGAAATCTATAGAAAGCAATAGATCCGTTGATTAAATGTTTTATGTCATTTCAATAAACGGCAATATTCATTTTTTTCTCAATATTTTGATCTATTTAGCCGATGTGACAAATGTTGCTATTGGGAGAAGGACATACATGTCTAGCGTTTACCAAGGCTACAATGGGTCGATGGGTGTAGACGGCAATTCAAATCAATTATGGTCAGGTCGCTCCTGCTTTCATACAAAAAATGACGTTCATTCGTGGTGGCGGATAGATCTTGGAAAGATTTATCGCTGCTTTAGAGTAGTTTTGTACAACCGCTTGGATGATTGCAGTAAGTTACTTATCCATTTGTTTCGATATCTTTTTTTATTAACCCATATAGTTTGATCCCGTGCAGTCTATAATCACGTTGGTTCTGGTAAGACTTTTTTTTAAAATACGTTTACATGTAATTTTAAAAGCTTGCTAATACATTGTCTAAAATAATCTGGTAATTTACAGAGGAACGAGCTTCAGATTTGGATTTGATGTTTGGAACGACGGAGAACAATATGTACATTGTGAGGCAAGTCGATGGTCAGATTGAGGACATCCATACGTTTAACTTCCCTGAAAGTAAAGAAGCACGATATGTTCAAGTGATGCTTAGAAGACAAAACCCCCTACATCTTTGTGAAGTACAAGTGTTTGGTTTTGCAAGTTAGTTATCTGCAATCATTTTCATGGATTTAAGTATTAAATTAAGTTAATATGTAGACAGTTTAGATTTTTGTAAAAACAAAATTAACGAAAATGTTTATTCATTTGTTCGTCTTTCAGTTAACTTACATTTCAAATCAAAAGACAATCTGGAGCAGTTATAATACACGTTCGCCAATTTCAACAGTTTACACATTTGGAACGGAACAAGACTAAATTATTGCACTCGTTGGTAAAGCATCAATGATAATTTTATTGAAAGTTGAAATATTTGCACAAGCGGTTTTCTTACAGATTTATTGTTATTCGATGCCTACTAAAGAAAGTGAACTTGAAATAGGATGTACATGCATATTGCATTTTGAAGAACAAGATTAATGAGATATGCACGCTTAACAAATTGATCCTTATTGTTATCTTTTAATACAGTTGACTCTTGGTAACTCGAATTTCAAGGACTGGGCATTTCACAAAATATGTTGGACGGAGTTAAGTACAAAAAAGAGGGCAATCTGAATAGAAATAGAAATTCTTTTTCTTATGCGGAATTTTGAGTGAGGCGATTTTGACTTATTGACAGTCAACTGTATCTAACATTGGTATTGATACACCACACCTGTATCCCAAAATTAGTTTGTTTCTTTGCAAATCAAAATTTACATTCTCCTTATGAGCCATATTATTTTAGCTTAATATGATATAGATCTATTGTAGTTTCATAATGTTATCTACAACATGATGCTGTCAACTCACTGGATAAGTAAATATATCATACGAGTAGAAGAAATTCCAGTGATATCTACCCAGCTTGTAGAAGGCATTGATATTTTACATTGTCATCTTATTTTAGAATTTATAACTTAATTTTTCTTTGCCATGTTTTGTTCAGACTATGAAAAAAAGTTTACATCTCATATTTGTTTCATTATGATTTCCTTTTGGTTGCCGTTGCTTTTTGGCGTTGCTACTGTCCCTTGTTGATCGTTAATCTCATATTTGTTGGTATCTATTGAAATGATATAACAATAAAACGATCGTGTATGGTCGTTGTTATATGTTAATTAACTTTGGAAAACATCTCTGAAATGTTGATACGAAAGCATACCTATTGAAACGACAATACAACACGTCAGCAAGAAATGGGATCATAGTTTAATTTATTGATGGAATTTAAATCCCTGCATTTTTTTCTCTATCATGTTTAATATTGAACATATGATATAACATTTCCTGTGTCCATGAACGGGCTTAGTCAACCCGAGCCTGCAACATTGTTGCTTGGCTTTCTTTATGCATTCTGTTTTTAATATACACAATTCTATTTGAATTAATTCTAAAAGTTTATTAAATAAAATCTTTGAAAGGGAATTACTTATTATTAAGCTATTTTCTTTTTGTATTGAGACGCTGTGATAAGATTATTTTCATTTAATTAATTTACTAAAGTAAGTCTTATTTGCATCTCTCAATTGGTGTATTGCTTAATTTTATGTATGTTTTAATTGACTTTTATGTTAATCGTGTTTTTATGTTTTAAGTCTTTTTCTTCGTATATTTTACAATTAAATTGACGACCCTACGCTAGGAGTTGTAGTCTTTATTCTACCCTGTGACACATGAAAATGATGAAATTTGAATTGTAATTTATGATGAAACAATTATTTGAGAAGCAGGACCCTATTTGAAACTATCTTACATCAGAGGTTATTTTTATTATTACATTTGAATTTATTTTTGTTTCATGACCCTTCATATAATGACAAGCAGTAAAATATCATTGCTATTGCCGTTGAACAAATTTACAAATACATGCTGTCAAAACTTCTTTTAAAGCTATTAACATAAAAGTTGACACGAGTCATTAACTGATAGCTATAGAATATATCCAATTGAAAAACCACTCATAGTAAAATATTTAAAGTGAAATGCATTGAAACCGAAATATAGGTTTTTTTGTGTGTGTCGTTGTGGGTTTTTTTTTGTTTTTGATTGTTTTTATGTGTATAACGGTAGTTCTTTTCTTTAGTAAATTCTTCTATCAATTATGTACGATTTTTCATTTTACTGATGAAAGAGAACAACTAACGCAAGAAAAAGAAATGCTATATATCCGGTCATCCTGCGTAAGTTGTGCGATTTAAAATGAAACAGAAGAAATACATATATATATATATAATATCAGGATACCTCTGGATAAAATGTTTATTCAGTGTTGAAAGATGGCGTGTTTGTTTGGTTATATCTTTGTGACGGTACAATCAAATTTAGAAACAAATGCCGAGGAGAAACTAACAACATTGAAACATTGCAAAATGTGCCACTTTCTGAATGTGCTATGGCATGTGGGTTGCGAAAAGCTTGTGCAGCTTTGAATTATAGGCAAATCTTTAAAACTTGCGATTTGTATTCCTCTGACGGAAGTATAACTGACAGGGTAAAAAGGAGTTGTGTAGAAATTTTGAAAACAGATTTGTTAATCGAAAAGGTAGACATTCTTCTTTGCTCTCTAATTTTAAATTCTAAAAATCGCATGAAACATAAATGGTCACTTACGAACTACCTAACGTTTTCCTGTAATAAGTGGGTAGTCCATATCAAAACATGTTTTTTTTAATTAAATTAAACAATAAATATAGAATTTCCTCCGTCAAAATCAATCTCACAACGCGTGATGAATGTGTTTGCAATTTCTAGGGAAATAAAAGTAAAAGGCATTTAAGAATAAAAGAATAAGAATAGAATTATTTTTTTATTTGTTTTGTAGTCATTAGCAAACTTTCATTTTATGTTAAGCAGTTAAAATGGTATATGCATTTTGTAGATTCCGTAATGTACAGCTGACTTGACATTTAAGGCGGATAAGATGTAATATCACTTCGTAGAATTTAAAACACTTATATTGTTTATTTAAGCAAAAATAACATAAGACTCTCTTGTTTTCTTTTCACAACGCGACTGTGTTTTTGTAATAGTTCAACAAATTTCATGTAAAGGCACATAATAATAATACTAATAATGATACTACTACTACTACTACTGCTGCTGCTGCTGCTGCTGCTGCTGCAGGTACTACTACTACTAATAATACTAATAATAATAATGAAAATATAAAATAATAAAAATATAATAATAATAATACATAGTAATAATAATAATAACAATAATAATAATTAATAATAACAATAATGATAATGAAAATAATAATAAATAAATATTAATAATATATCTAATTAAATAAGGCGTAGGATGAAGATATACGATCGTAGATAACAATTTATACAACAAGATAAATTGATTGCTACTATTCAGAATTATTAGTTTATAGCTTAAATCTTCTATTCGACTTGTTTTTCCTGATTTTCATATTTTTGGTTAAATGGGAGCAATTTCTATTAAAGTGATTGTCATATATTGTCAAGTTGTTTAGTTTTATGAAACTTTTAGCTAAGTGTAAATGAAAACTTAGTTCATTTAAAATGTGGTTAATTAAAAAAACAACATTTGTGTTTTATTTCCCTTTGTCATCCTGACAGTTAGATTTTCTCCCATTAAAGAGTACACCTGAGCAAATTAAGATTACCAAAATCAAAATATTAGGTAATAAGAGAGTACATGCTATTCATGCTATTTATAAAAGAACAAAAGGCTTTTTGAATTCTCAATACCACATCATATGAAATTTGTACCATCATTCATATTTGGTAGCTACCTTGTCCAGTTTGTGACGGAGACAAGACATGTGTGCCAAGCAGCAAAACATGTGAATCAACAGGTGGGCCATGGTTATGTTATCAACATACACTGTATTTTGTTTTCTATTGGGTTTTGAATTCGGAAGGTTATTGGCTAAATTATTTTTTAAAATTCATATGCATTGTGGTAATAAGTCAAATTATTTATTTTTATCTATTTGATAAATAAGGAAAAAGTGGAGAACAAAAAAATGAAGAAAACGGTTTTGATTCAGAATTTGGTCTCTCTTGCTATTTTTATTGCTGTATCATTTAAAGTGACATTTCTTGACATTATGCGCAATTCTTAACTGTTTAGTTGAGAAGAGTTAAATTTTTCATATATTTCAAATGACTGTTATATATTTATGGTGATTGACCAATAACTGATAATGAAAGTTTTTTTAAACACTAAAAAAAGTAACTACTTAAATTATATAAAGATTGTTCCACTGTTTGGAAAAATTAACGTTACCGAGGCGTTCCGAATGAGATTTGTTTTGAATTTTTCGGATTATCTATTATTTTTGCATAGATATATGTATGGAAATCGAACACAATTATGGCAAAATTTAAAGTAATTTTGACTTTTATAAGTGCATCCACCATTTTCACTTGGATTGGCATAATGTCACTTATATATATTATATTATGATTGTTATATTTGCTACAAAGTACTACTAATTTGATTTTTATATATTGGTTTCCCTTTACAGAATGTTCCTTTAAGACATTTATTCTACATGGAATGATTTTAGGAAATTTAAATGAAGTTGGGGCACGAAGGGAATATATATGTGATATTGGATACAAACTAAATAGTACAGATGATAATTTGGTCTGTTTCCCTGACGGACATTGGGACAATAGTATGGATACTTGTATACGTGAGTACATATTTCATAACAGCAGTTGGCATTTGATTGGTTCATTATTGAATACACGATAAAACAAAAAAAATGTGAATATCTAAATAAATTATGATGCCTTTATATAGAGGTTGGTATCAATTAATGTCTTAAGAATCTTTAATTATTCTTTCGTGACATTTTGAATTGAAATGCGAAACCAAACATAACACGATTGTACTAGTGTATTTCTGAGCAAATTGTTCATGACAAATAAAGCCAGTTTATTCTTGTATACCAATAGTCTTGATCTAAAGAATATAGTTATATCAAAATATCTAAAAATATACCATGTATCAATGCAAAAGACCAAAGTTTCTATCAATTAATGTTCTTTTTTATTATTCTTTTGTGTTACTCAAGATAATTAAAACTGTGTCAATCTGATAAAGGGTTTAATGTCATGTTTAATGTTGTATATTTTTTATTTATTTATTTTCTGTTTTTCTTTCTGCATTTTTTATTATGATTTTCAATAATTATATTATAATTCAGATGATGTATCAAATGTTGCAAGGGGAAACCAACAAGCATGTCAAGTACCTTTGATGAAGCAAACACATCAGATAAAGGTGTTGACGGTAATGTTAATCAGAGTTTTGAGGCAGGCTCATGTTTCCATACTGAATTAGATCTATACGCTTGGTGGCAGGTTGACCTTACAGAAATAAATGGAATCACTAGAGTGGTTTTGTATAATAGATTGTTTACTGTAAACGGTAAGATGTTTTCAGAAACAAAATGTTATTTCTCATTTTCAGAAACAGTGCTTTATGCAAAAATCAGGTTTTGTCCATATATCAATAGTACTGTAACAAAAACAATAGAATAAAGTTATCAAGGAATTTGTCTTATAATCATAAATAGAACATAAAAATACATTCTTACTTATAACACAATATTTCTAGTTTTCTCAATTAAACACAAAGAAATGCGCGCATGATCAATATGGATTTTTTTATTATAATTATTTTTTCTTCTATTTTTATTTTCTTTTTTTTCAATATTCAGCAAATCGAGCATCTGATCTGGATTTGTTATTTGGTGCAACCTTGGATACCATGACAATTCGTAAAGGAAGTCTCGGGGCAAATCAATGATATTCATTCTTTTACTTTTACCGACGACGAAAAGGCACGCTATGTTAAAGTTATGCTTCAAAAGCAAAACTTTCTTCACCTTTGCGAAGTGCAAGTATTTGGATATGATGGTATAAATTCATACTGTTAGGTTTTTTTTTTTTTGTTGTTTTTTTTTTCAAAATTTTATTTAATTATTTTATTTAATACTTTTGTGAAATCTTTGTTAAGGAATGATTTTGTACAATTATATATAAGAGTAGAGAATTGACAAAAAATGATAATATTTAATAAAATAAGGTATTAATTAACATGATATTTAATATAATAAGTATTTTCTCTAAACCAGCAGTTCCTGGTGATCATACGTGTGATGTTATAGTAGTCTTTTCTTCAAATAATCACAATATATTACTAAAAGGATAACTAGCACTTGACAAAACATATTCTAAAAGAGGGAACCTCGAAATGTATCCAAAGAAAGCGAGAGTTGCTCTTCTTCCCTTTATTAATTATATTACGAGACATTCGTCTATATCTACAGATCAATAAAAGTCTGAAAAATTGCTAGAACCCTGAAGCACCTTGATGCCTTTATTAACTATTTCTTTCTCTTTCTTTTTTTTTCAGTAGTTCAACCGTACAGATAAAGTTACCAGCATATGTTTGACAGTTTAATCTTTTGCTATAGCCGATGATATGGCAATTATTGGCCATTCTGTTGAAGATTTGCAGGCCAGTTTAGACAAATTATACGAGTACTGCCAGTACTGGGGCCTACAAGTCAACACATCTAAGACCAAGATAGTGGTGTTTCGTCGTAGGGGTGAGCTAAAATGTAATGAGCGCTGGCATTTCAATAATGTGCCTCTAGAAATAGTTAATGACTTCAACTACCTAGGGGTGGTGTTTAATTATACCGGCTCATTCGTATTAAATAACCAGTACATAGTCGGAAAGGCCTTTAAAGCCTCAAATATACTGCTAAATAATATAAAACAATATGAACTTAGCCCTTCGATATCGCTTCAATTGTTTAATGCTTTTGTGGGATCTATCTTAAACTATGCCTGCCTGGTTTGGGGCTTCACTAAGTCCAAAGAGTTAGAACGTGTACATCTCAAATACTGTAAAACGATTTTGGGCGTTAAATTAAGTACAAGTAACGTATCGGTCTACGGGGAATTAGGGAGGTATCCGTTATTTATCATTAGGTACACACATATAATAAAGTATTGGTTTAAATTACTGAATACGGATAACATTATATTAAAATGCATTTACGAAAATGCCCGTGACAAATGTGAAAATGGCACAAATAACTGGCCATGTAAAATTAAAAAACTGCTTGCGGTACTTGGTGTTGCCGAAATATGGAATTTTCCCGATAGTGTATTGTTAAAACAGTTCTTACCTGTTTTTAAACAAAGACTTATCGATTGTTATTTACAAGAATGGCGTGCAGATGTATCTAGTAATGGTGTGCTCAGTCATCTATATTCATATGTAAAAGATCAGTTCTGTTATGAATTATATTTAGATAAGATTAATTGTAAATCTTTTAGAAGCGCTCTCACACGCCTTCGAGTGTCCTCTCACAGACTTAGAATTGAGTCCGGAAGGTATGGTCGAGGCCGTGTAGAACGCCACGAAAGAACTTGTCAATTCTGTGATACTAACGAAATCGAAGACGAATATCATTTTGTTTTAAAATGCAGTGCTTATGATAATCTACGTAGTCAATATATTAAGCGATATTTTTACATTAGGCCTAGTATGGCCAAATTTATAGAACTACTTCAATCTAAAAGTCATAAAGTACTTACAAACTTATGTTATTATTTAAAAAAGGCAAACATCAAACGAAATGATTACTTCAGAAATCTTCAATAGTATTATGATGCAGTTTTGATTATATATACCTTGATGTTTTTTCAGTATATTATTATATAAATAATTTATCAAACAAATTCGATTAAAAGCGAAGTTATAGTTTGTTCTCCGCTTAAATTTAGTACTCTTCATTATTCATTTACAGAAGTAATTTAAAGAAATGGATATATAATTGATTAATGGAGTTTTGTCAGTGTATGTAATGTATCACATTGTATGTATTAAATATCCCATTGCTCAGTATTGTATTGATTTGGTTTTTTTATGTGTAATTGTAAAATATGTGACCTATAATTATATTTAAAAATGCTTGTATTAACGATGTACCTATGTGTGTACAAGTTATGAAATAAACTCTGTTCTCTGCTATAAAAGAAATATTTTAAATGTACGCAATATTGATTTAACTTTAAAATAGAAATGTCACGTTACTCAATAATTGAATAGCCTTCATTCACACCTGAAAGACAAAAAGTTAATTTACCTGTCACTGGCTGTCATATATAGCAATCGCTGTCTTTTTTGTTTCATCGAGCCACGCGTCCTTTCAGTTTAATCAATATTGAATAACTAATTGGATATTTAATGATGTAACGCTAAACCATTTCGCAACGGTGTATAACTGTCATGTTTGTCACGTCAAGTATAAAGACACAAGTATACCAATTCCATAACAAAATACAAGACAGTTGTAATCATATTTTACAGTGAAAGATCAAAATGCATGTCACGCAGTGAATACCGGATGTCAGATTTAATGACTGGTGAAGACGCTGATAATAACGAGTGGTTTTGTAATGTTGATTTTCAACTTATACTTACTGCAAACAATGTTTTGTCTTGCATATTTATTTTTGTTTATTTCTGTTTTGTTGTTTTTGTTGTTTTTAGTTTGGTATTGCTTTCTTGTACAGGCGTACGGCTAAAATAAAAATGCTGTACAAAGTCAGGATATGTATGAAACAATATTTTTCGTTTCTAGACTTACTAGTAATTGTTTAATCGGTGTCTTAAATTTAAGTTCTCAGTTTACAGCCTTAACTCAGTTTGATTAATCATGATAAACACTTGTAATCCGAATAATCTGTAATATAAATATTATTTTTTCTATTGTTTTAGAAGAAGATTAAATCTACTTGGTTTAAGTAAGGTCATTTCACTTACAGTTAACCTTTCCTGCTGGAATTGCTGACACGGTAATTTATAAGCCTTTGTCATAGGTAAAGAGTCATTTAAGCACTTGATGTCATGTTTAAAGACATATTGAAGCACTATTTTTACAAGATAGAGATGAGTGGGGGAAAAATGAATTAAAGGAAGAGTGTAAATACATGTACATAAAAAGCTGTTGTTTCATAATTTGGGGACCTTTCTGTTGTAAATTTGTAAGAGTTTAATTGTATACATATACATGCACCGTGCGTTAACTGGGCTGCAGGTATCAGTTACCCGCACTCCAGAGCATGCCCATTGATTGGCTCATTTTTGCTTGGGTTTACTTATTTTGACAGCAGAGAAAAAGAAAGCGAAAGAAATATCATATTCAGATGCTCGTTCATTGCTTACTTTTTCTGGGGTTTCATACTGTGACAACAGGGAACGTGTTTTTATGTTTGAGTTGGGTATAAAAGAGAAAGAACTTCAAAACTACGCCCCGTACAAATCATCAGATAGTCTCATGTATCGATGCTCTTTCTATTGCTTGTCCTGTTATTGCGTCTTTTTAAGAATGTCGTTCGCTGTGTTCGTGAGTTTGACCTGAAGAAAATGTGTAAAGGCAACTCATTAATGCGGAGCTACATAACCATTAATCTCAAAATAAATCGACACAAAATTGCAAAATTACATCGCTGTTTTGTTCTCACATGCTTATAAATGCCGTGTCACGTCGCATTGTCGCAATGTTATTTTGCATTGTCATTATGTACTTTGAATTTTCACTTTTTCATTTCGCGTTGTCTCTATGATATTTTGCGCGGTCACTTTGCATTGGCGCATGTCGTTCTGCGTTGTTGCATTGTCACATTGCATTGTGACAATGACAATTTTTTTATTGCTGATTAGTAGTTTCGCAATGTATAATTGTCATACTAATATCACTTATCACGTCGTCATATTGTAGTAAAATAGATAAATACAGAATCCCTAAAGAAAGCGCAACACGACAAAATTGAAAATGTTGCAGGCTCGGTATGATTGAGCCTATTCATGGACGGTACTGGAAAGTGCAAGTTACCGTCCACGCCCCCTAGCACCGGCTTAAGCAGAATTCAACATTTAAACATGAAATAGTAAAATGTTGAATTTAGAAACATCCGCAGATGTGTTCATACGGCGGTTATCATGGAACCTTCAATGTGACACTTCCGTGCCATTCCATGAAAAGCGGCGTATGGTCCCCAAGTAATAAAAAGCGTGTGCCCTAAACGAGAAAACAATGGGCGGAACTAATTAAAATGGAATTTTTAAAGGGGATCAGAGGTTATGAAGCCTGAATATCACAGATAAGACGTCAAAAGACAAATTTAAAAAGCAGGCAACATACCCTAAGGGTGATTCAACATTATTCAAGTAGGAATATATGAACCACCCAACTAGAAAATGCCGAAAAGTTGAAATTAAAAATACCACAAGCACAACAATAATGTCGTGCTGAACGATCTTCAAGGATCGAAAATATAACATCATTGATAAAATGTACGGGGAGACTTTTTACAGCCGTCACACGGCACAAATAACACGGATGTGATCATAAAATAGATAAATACAGAATCCCTAAAGAAAGCCCAGCAGTCGACCTCTCAGAACCATTGACGATTAGCAAATCCGGCAAATAAAGATACTTTACATTTCAAACGTTTAGTCAAGTTGAGAAAATGTTACTTATGATACTGCCTTTCGGTATATAAATCCAAGAACCTTGGATATAAATGTGATATACTGTAAAATCTTAATTCAAACTAAAATGTATTGTGACGAGTATTTACTACTTGATTTATTATTTGTTTTGCATTACTATGTCCTCATCTAACTGACCAATGAAAAAGGGAAAAGAATAAAATACATAATAATGTCACATGTGTACAGTATTTGAATATTCTAGCGAGTGGCATATATCCTTTAGAAAGGGCCACGCATTTTGGTTGTTGTTTTTTTTCTAGCATATGTGTCATTTTACAGCAAATAATTTTTGTCGGTCTTGTGTCGTCTTATATATTGACAGCTCAACTTTATTTATGTTATGCCATTTTTTATATGCTTGACTATATGAAAGCATTTGTATTAATGTTAATCATTTTTATTGCGTTTTGTTCTTGCTTTTTTATAGAGATGTATATCTTTACTACAATATCCTATAACAAAACGCTAAGAAATATTCGAATGAATAATATGGCATCGCATGCATAAGTTTTACAATATAAAATAGACAATAAATATGCTTACCCAATGGTTGTTTTTTTCTCCTTTTCTTACTAATATGAAAGAAGACAAAGCCTATGAACGGGGAAGTCAGGTAAAAACATCGTTCATTTTTATTTTACGTCTTCAGTTTTAAAGGTGTCATTCCGTATTTCATGCACATTTAATCGCAACACCTCCGCTATTATTATTAGGCCGAAATGTGGCAATTGTTCTGTTATCATTGAGTTGCATTAAAAATGCACCGCTCAACTGGAAATGGTACTGAAAATTCCATTGATAGGTATAGAATTCTACATATTCTTAATTTTTTTTATTTAATTACTTTTTGAATATACACGTGTAGTCTATAGCCGGGCAAACCAAAGCCCGAGCCCGCTTCACGGACCCAGCCGTTGAATTCAAATAATATATAACTATCAACCCATGACCGGCTGGGACAGGAAATAATAAGTTTCGTTAGAATAAACCGGAAATGATTAGATTTTCTTGCAGAAAACGAAAGGAATTAATTGTGCTAGCAGAAATCGGAAACGGGTAAATACAAATACATACAAAATTTCAGCATGCACATGTGGATAAGAAAAGCATTTTCAAAGTACAAAATTGGAACTCATGGAAAATAATGTTGACTGGGTGGTTAAGGTTTTGCTTCCCAGTCCGGAGATTGTCGGCTTGAGCATGTTTCCTTGTAAACTTACATTAAATGTATATTTATCATTATTTCATCTTAACTTAAATACAAGGGCTTAGTGTAATTGCGTGAACATTTTGCCTTATCTATGTCTTTAGCGAATTCAAATTAATTTAAATAAGAATATCAGAATTTATATTGAATCAGTTATGATCTTAGTCAATATTCAAGGGGAAAGGTTTGCTAGTTGTTAAGGTGTCTGCCTCCCAACCACGACCATTTTTTTTAAATGATACCACACTGGTTGGTTCCAGCAAGAGGACTGTAAACTGAATAATATAAGTTGCAAGAAGTTGCTTCTCAATAAAGCTTAAATAAATGTCACCAAGTCTTATATTCATAATATATTGGTGTTGGTTTTTGTTGTTGTTATCCTGATGTTTATTGAAAGTTATAGTAAAGAATATTACGACGGCATTTGCTGACACGATGATATTCCCGTGATAAAGTAAACAAACGATAAAAATGCAAGTATTGTATGGCAATATTGATTTGAGACTTTTAAATAGGCAATGGCCTTTTGTCGGTAATTATCGGATTTCGAAGTACATTTTAAGGATTTTAAAGTATGGAATAATGATAAACATGGTTTATGTATAACTCGCTGTTACTTACTCAACACATGTCTTACTAGTCTCAGTGACGAAGAGTTAAGTTTTTCACTTTGAAATTTCAAATTATGAAGAACCATTATCTTTAATATTTTTGCGAAACTTGAAAATGTATCTGCGAAAGACATTCGTCCTTGTAAACGGAAACTAACGAAAATACTTCCGAAAATTAGTTACTTTCAGGTCAATATTGCCAATCAACAATTTGATATCCTATAATTCAGTATATATTCCCCAATTGAATTAAAATGTATAAATGAAGCCATTAGTATAACGGGGTTCCTTTCATTGTCCACAAAACAAATTACTTAATAACTATTTTTGACATTAGTTCTATAACAATTGAACAATAAGCTCGTAAATATTCACATATGATATGCATGCACGAGCGTATATATGTCATAACTGATCACAATACTCTCAGAAACAATGTTCTCATGCTAAAAAGAAACAAATCACACACAAAAATTATTTCAAAAGATGGCATTCATTAACTCGAATGAATCAGAGTTATGATTCTAACAAAATAAGCTGCGATCTGTTATCAATGATATTCAACTTTGATGTGACATATTTGTCTTCATCTAGACGAACATAACGGCCTGATGCTTTGGTCTGTATCCTGCAGGTATCTTCTGTTACCATGGTAACTATGTAACGCATGTTGTCGTCATCAACGATATCTCGACCATGTAATGACGTGTACGGTGCACCCTGAACGTTGTAGCCGTCGTACATATAAAATGCCGGTCTTGCAAGAGACTAAAAGCATAAAAATGAATAATTATAATAATGCTGAACAAGTTAAATTATCCCTTTTAGGGAAAGTTAAAATATAGTTATAATGGCACGCAGTACGTATTTAAATGGACAGATATTTAAATGATTAATAGTAATAATATTTATAACAATAATTATAATGATGATGTTGATGATGGTGGTGGTGGTGATGATGATGATGCTGCTGCTGCTGATGATGATGATAATTGATGATGATGATGATGATGATGATGATGATAAAATGACGTAAATGAAATAGAAAAATAATAGTTTTTCTACAAATATTATTATTATTATTATTATTATTATTATTATTATTATTATTATTATTATCATTAAAATTAAATCTATAAATAAACTTTTAAATTAACTGCATTTGATACAACAACCTCTATAATAACTATAAGTAACCTCGTAAAAACTATAAACTAACCTCTATTTTATATGAGCCATCAAGTTGTTTGTGGAAGATGAATCTTACAAAGGAATCATCCGGTTGGGCTAGTGATGAAACAATCCTAGCGCTACCTGCACCATTATAATGCCAAAACTCATTATTTTCTTTGGCATAAATCTTGAAAGTTTTTCCATCAAGCACTGGCATAACTGAAAATTGATCAATGATATGGTACAACATAAGGCGACATTTAAGAAAACGAATATTTGAAAAGATTTGTTCTATAATGGATCAATGATATAGAAAAACATAAGGCAACATTCAAGAA
The DNA here is from genome assembly GCF_026571515.1 of Ruditapes philippinarum. Lineage (NCBI taxonomy): Eukaryota > Metazoa > Mollusca > Bivalvia > Venerida > Veneridae > Ruditapes > Ruditapes philippinarum. Next base: position 18,789 of record NW_026854133.1, read on the forward strand.
AAACGACTATTTGAAAAGATTTGTTCTATAATGGAAAGTATGTTATACAATAAATAAAAATGTCGACTGTTATAAGTATCGGACATGGAATGATGTATGTATGTATGTTTGTATGTATGTATGTATGTATGTATGTATGTATGTATGTATGTATGTATGTATGTATGTATGTATGTATGTATGTATGTATGTATGTATGTATGTATGTATGTATGTATGTATGTATGTATGTATGTATGTATGTATGTATGTATGTATGTATGTATGTATGTATGTATGTATGTATGTATGTATGTATGTATGTATGTATGTATCCATTTAAACGTCAATTTTGTCAAAGACCCAGTATGTACAAATTTACAGAAATGCTTAAGTCAAACAACGAATCAGTTCTAAACAATCTTAGCAAATTTATTTATTTAGCCAATATGAAAAGAAATGATTTATTTAATTCATATCATAGACTTTAAGACTATAACAATGTTCATTATATTCACCGTATGACACTTTATATAACAATTAAAGTATATGAAACGAGTTAGTTACGAGGATATAACACTGGCTTGGGCAACATCAAGGGGTGTTTCTGCTAAAAAATGTCAAGGCCGTTAGCCCGAGACAATTATTTTGCAGAAACATCCCGAGATGTCGCCCGGCCAGTGTTATACCTCCGTAACTAACGAGCTTCATATACTTTAACGGTTTTATCGCAAAAAAAAACAACAACAACAAGCAAAAAAATATGCATAATTGTTCCCTTTCACTTGATTACCTTACTTCCAGTTAATATGAACCTATACCAGCTAATGATGTCGTAAGCTACCTTCCAGCTATATATAATAACGTCCAATGAAAGAGACGGATTGTAAACGGATAGCATGTTGATTCAAAATTTAAGAGCTTTTTCAGTGGTAATAATTCATTAGATGTACCTTGAGTACTAATTTTCTTTCCTTCTGATTTTTATATTTCTTTCATTTATATATTTATATATTTTTTATTAATTTATTTATTTATTTACTACTTGGGAATGTTCGTTACCGCTGAAACCGTGAAATAACTATACCGATATATCCATGGTGCGAAAAAAACTAAACTGCTATATAGCAGTTTTTTTCCTATATGGTTCAATGAAAAAAAAGAACTGTACTGCTACATTTGTATATATCAATACAGTTTTCAAATGCTCATTGAAATTGTACTGAGTAAAATGGGTCAGTAAGAACAAATGATCCAAACAAAGCGATAATAGTGAAAATTTGCTGTTATTCAATATCTCGTTCATATTTATTAGAGCTTATTCTCCATATTGTATAAACTGAAACATTAATTATTCTCATTCATTTGAATACCAACCGTGACAAAATGTTTTATATGTATAACTAGTTCATGTATAACGAGATACATGTAAATTTATAAGTTAGATAAAATTTTCTGTTTCTTCATATAATATCAATGATTGAAGATGAGTGGAACTTTTTACACATTTTTCACTCTGATTACACACATTTAACAGTTTTAGTAATGCAGACCTTTTTACACGTAATTTGCAATCAATCACCAATTTTAGAAATGTAGAACTTTTACAAGTAATTGCAACTATTCATCAATCTAAGGACTGTAGAACCTTTTACAACTGATGATTCAACAATTTTGAAAATGTAGAACATTTTAGACGAAATTGCAATGATATAACAATTTTAAAATGTAAATTTTTTAAACGTTATTACAATCATCGAACAGTTTTGAAAATATAGAACTTTTCCGACGTAAATGCAATGATATATTAATATCAAAAATGTGAAACTGTTTTGACGTAATTGCAATAATATAAAGAAATTGCAAATGTAAAATGTTTTAGAGGTAAATGCAATGCTATAACAATTTTAAAAATGTAGAACTTTTAGACATAATTGATATAACAATTTTAGGAAATTTTAATTAAATATAAAACTTTTGCCACATAAATATATTCAACATACAAGTTTAGAAGTGGTCAACGTTTAAATTATGGTTGAAAAGTGTATTCTAAGCCGTTTCGACCGCCTTTTTGACACAAACAATTAACAAAGTGTACAAACTTGTTTGAAAAATTTTAATGATTCTATAAGGTGATCTTTTGCACTATATATATAAAACAATAACATCAAATAAAGTTTCAACATTTGAAGAATACTTATGGATAAAGAAGTTAGGCTTACCATGTAGATTTTATTATTTATTTAATTATTTATTTTATTTAATACATGTATATTAATTTATTTATTTATTTATTTATTTATTTATTTATTTTATTTATTTATTTATTTATTTATTTATTTATTTATTTATTTTTTTAATTAATTATTTATTTTAATATATTTTTAAATGAAAAGCTATCGTTAAAGCTACATGCCTCCAGATAAAGTTAAACTTGAGAAAAAAGTACTAAGATGTTAGGAAAAGTAAAAAGATCAAAGATTCAAGTAATATTTTACATATTTTGTGCGATTAATTACTAATTTTCCAGTATTTACAACTATATTTCTACTGCATTACTAACACAGTAGAGGCTATTTATGCATATTTTGACCACTTTTTGGTAATTTACGTGGTTCGTAAGTGCCATTGATGATGTGTAAATTGCTTCCTTTTGGTAACTTCACAATATTACGCATTCAAATACATTTTTCATGAAAATTAGCACGAATCTGGAGGCGTGCTGCTTAAATGGCATTGTTTCTTGTTGTTACTGGTTAATAAATAGTATCCTTATCCGGCTTAGACATAACACCAAATTGGGTTAGAAATTATGAAATATTTAAACTATGGTAACCACAGAAGAAGATTTTATTTTTGATGTTGTGTCTTGTTTTGTTACATGATATGCTCTCATATTCTCCCTAGTCACGTGGATTTAACCGCGGATTTATATTACATATAAATATATATAAATCCGTGGTTTAACTGAGTGTATAGAATTGTCTCGTTGATAAAGATCTCAGTCAAAGATCTCAGGCATTTGATTGGTAAAAAAAACAGCATCGAATTTATATTGACCAATTAATAAAACTCATGAGATTTGAGACTGATATCAGAAGAAGAAAAAAATTTATCATCTCCAGGTCAGGCAATTCAAAGCTGAGGTTTTTTGATCGGTCAGACACTGAATGTCCACTGACCAATGAAAATCCTGAGATTTGAGACTGATCTCGGAAAGAAGTTTTGTAAAGGTGAGGTCAGTTGATAGAATTCTTTGACATTTAAACATATGCTTTTGTAGTTAAAATATAATTATGCATAATTATCTGATAGTGTTTTGTAATAACTGACCATCGTACTGAGTACCTGTTCTCTTTTTATCTATTTATTTTATTTTTTTATTCATATATTTATTTATTTTTCATTTTTATTTTATTTCATTTTTTTGTGAAAATAAATTATTTAAAAATCAAATCTATATGGTGAAAAGTCTAGTAAAAAGATTCTAACACATACCTTTTTGTGTAAGATAAAACAATGTCCCTGTCTGATTTTGTAAAGCATCGTGCCCGCTACAAAGTGTACACGTTGAGGTGTGTGGGCCGTAAAACAGACTCGTACACTGAAAATTGTAACGGCATAGGTGGGCGCAATAGATCGCACTTCCGGCGTAGACTTCAAGATGTTTTTCAGAACCAACGCATATCTTATCATTAAAACTTGAATTACTGTAGAATGTCAAGGTTTCTACAGAACAAACGACTCTTCCGAACTCGCTTGTGAATAAAAAATGATATAAGTATCGTGAGGAAACACTTGACGCTTAACATACTGTATTCGGATGTGAAGAAATTCGCTTTGAAGATTCTTTTATGAACAATTAAGTACAATGAGAAAAATCTATTTTCAATATCTTTTTCTTCTTTACGTTTTTATAATAGTTTGTTTAAAAAGAACAAGCAAGTGCTAAACTACGAAAACAGCGATTAACAACCAAAGGCGAAGTTCACCGAAATAAGTCTTATTTATAGTGTATGGAACCGGTGTCCTTGATTGAAATATCAAATATTTATAATTCCTACGTTTCAATACTTTCTTATTATTAATATATAAGAATATATAGAGCACAAATACGTAATTTAAAGGCATAGGCTAGTTTTCAAAATTAACTGTTTTATATTATGTAATTTATGCTTGGCCTAAAATATGATAACAGAAACACTTTAAGCGAAACAATTGAGGAAAACCGAAGCCGGTATTTTTTGTTATCTGCCCCTGAAGTTATTTGATTTTATGGGGAAAATACTTAACATTCAAGGTAACCAGGTTGTCCTGCTTTTTAAATATAACTGACTTACATCATTCAAGTTGTTATTCAAAATTTCAAGAATTAGTAAATACTTTGTTTCCCTTTTTTGTCTTTCCCAGCGTTTTGTACCCGTTCGGCCGTAAAAAAATAACACGACAGCAAGACGCTATTCTGTCTTTATTTAGACGATAGTCACGCGCTTACGACGCTCGTCCCGCACCAGTGGCAAGTTAGCACACGATTATTTGTTTCAGGGATATCTTACTTGGTCATGTTACACGCTTCTCGAGCGTTAGACACGCGCTAGTTATGCGTAAGTCATACGCTTAAGCACGCGGCAGATGTGTCAACCTCGTTCTATAACCCTCAAAACTTGAAGAATTGAAACGTTCAGAGAGAGCGTTGACCAGAACGTCATGGTGTGACGGGCCCTTTAGCATATTCTAAAATCGTGTAAAGTTAAGATAGTCTATGTCCTAGTGGTTAATGTTATTGACTTCAAATCACATTTCCCACATCGCTGTGGGTTCGAATCCAGCAAGGGTCGTGGATTCCTTCATGTGAGGAAGCTACCCAGTTAGTTTAAATTTATGGAGCGTCGCTGATACACCTCAGATGCTCGTTTGTGCCTGAAAAGAAAATGCACGGAGATGCACCTGAGATTTTACTCTACCATTACAAAAGGAAAATCGCTATATATGCTGTTTACTTGTATGGTGAGTAAAAACCCGACCAAACAAACAAAATAGTTATCATCACTCTGTCTGTGACTATATAAAAAGTGAGGCATACGCCTTTAACTGACATATTATGTGAACGATTTATATAATTCATAATTAAATGTTGATTTTAAAAAAAAGTCTTAAACAAAGCTATTGAATTTGTGACAGAAATGTTTTAACAAAAATGGTGTTCAATTATTTACTCAATTAACAAAGTATTTTTGGTCGTTTGTTGATCTAAGAATCGATGCTTCAATATTCCCGTTTAAGGAACTCCGCTAAGGTCCAAAAACCTAAAAACATAAAATTTAAATTTCTTATATTCATCGCTTGGGACTCTTAAAACACGAAAAAAAAGTTTTGCAAAATAATGATATTATAATAAATGTATTGAAAGTTTATTTGTGTGTTATACTTCGCCGAAATTGAATTTTGAATCTTTTTTCAGTTAGGATTATTTCTCTGAAAAAAAAACAAGTGAGTGAATGATCTGAAATTTTGCCCCAAAATTATTTGACTCGACCTAAATCACATGGAACATTTATCTCGAAGTCACATCATGAAAATAAATAGTTCAGTGGAGTTCCTGAAAAATATTAATAAAAAGTTAGTTTTAGTTCAAAATATAAAGATAATTATGACAAACACACATGATACATTCCCTACATATAGACGAGGGTTGACTATAAACCGCGACATGTTATACAATGTCGACATAAAACCTCGCGGATTAAAAAGTTACCCTCGACATTTTATAAACTGGCGGTAAAAAGTTACCCTCGACATTTTATAAACTGGCGGTAAAAAGTTACCCTCGACATTTTATAAACTGGCGGTTAAAACGTACCCTCGACATTTTATAAACTGGCGGTAAAATTTCCGGGGGCTTTTAAATGTAAGCTACCGGCTTCCATACCAAAATAGCTGAAAACAATCGTTCAAAATATTGCATAGATCAAGCGACGCGCTTGACAATAGGATAATTGTCAAAAAAAAATAATAAAAAAGAAATATTCTCAAAACTTAATTAAAAAATCGATACTGTGCTTAATATATTTGCTCGGCTAGAGTAAAAACCGTTGCAACGGCTTTCATGATTAAGTCGTCATTTTGCGCAATGACATAGTTATTTTGAGAAAACCGAGTATATTAATGACTGAAATTTAATTTTGCCCATAAGTCATTAGTCCAGAACCTCATGAAATTGTACACACGTCTCCGAGAAATATTCAGTTCTTTCATGACAAAATCTCATTAGAATTTCTTTTATACGAGTAACAATGTGTAAAAGGCGTGAGACTTACACGGCATTTGGTTGCTTTTGTTCACTTTTATTTTCCTCAATTCATGCCAATATAGTAATTATAGAAAACCGATAATGTGCTAAATAAATAGTTGTTTACTTAAATTATTCTTTTTAGGACGTGGGAGATTGTACATGTGGTAAATGTAAAAATAAACAAAGGTCATATTTTCACCTTAAAGGGACTCCACTGAGGTTTTTTGACATGATGTGACTGAAAATATTTTCTTCCAGATAAATTTACCATTTGATGAAGGTTTTGACAACTAATCTTTGTGCAAAATTTCAGATCAATCGCGTACTTTGTTTTTCCAAAATAATTATTTAAATTGTAAAAAAATGACTCAAAATGAAAAGTGTTTAAACGGTTCTCACTTAAATCGGGCTAAGAAAAGAATAAAAAATACGATTTTCAATTTATTTCAAAGTCTTTTTCATAACATTTGTTGCATATATTTCTGTTTAAAGTGCCCCAGCTCATTTATGTAAGGAATTTAAATGTTATGTTTTTAGACGTTCAGACCTCATTTGAGTCCCTTTAAATATACGTCTTCTTTTTTTGATCAACATTTTATGTCTGTAATCTATGCTTAAAGAGGATCAATCCGACCTTTAGGGCCCAAAATGTAGCCTTGTGCTTTCGAGTACGGAACCGAGACAAGTCTCAACTCATTAGTCAAATACTAGCTTATCAACGTATTTACAAAGCGCGGGATATAATTCATTAAATCATTAAAATTAATATGGTAACTGAATGCATAAAGCATATTCAAGTATGTTTTTTTTTTTCTTCTATTATTACTGAATTTGTCTTCACTGAGTAGTATGAAAATAAATATTTCACGAGTGGTGGGTGGTAACCATATTCTATTACAATGATATTTTTAAAACAGCAAATAAATATGACAATGTATTTATTTTATTTTATCTATTTATTTTATTTTATTTTATTTTATTAAATATATACTATGCTTATCCTTGCATATTTTTTTTATCACAGAAATTTATTAAAAGCTATGTAATTCTTACCAATTTCAATAAAAGAAAGAATAAATTATATATTGGAAGTTTCGTTACCTACTATATACAGGTCATATAGAGGAAAGTTAGTTAATTAAACTAACAGAAATGATAAACTATGCTGAAATTTATATTTGAAAATATTTATAATTGCTACACAGTCTATTTGTAAATGTAAAATAAACATGTTTAAACAAAGTAGATATGTTGTGTTTTTAAAATTCTAAACACTGTAGGTGATTACAATGTATTTTACATGACCTGTATATAGAAGGTAACGAAACTTCCAATATATAATTAATAATAAATGGGCTTTAATCTTATGCTATTCTTTAACCTTAATGTAAACAATACACCCACGAGGTAACTAAATACATTAAATGAATCAATGGTAAAATTGTATAAATTGTATAGATACATTTATTTGTTAACAGAGGCCCATTTAATATTTGCGAAAGTTTACTTACCAGAAATAACATAAAACAGACGGCCAACTGTTTGCTGTTCAAAGATCATGCATAAGTCGAACACGATGACGTTTACATTAATCGGTCGTACCATTTATTATTATATATTAGCAAGTTATTCCCTGCGGGGTGGAGCCCGCTTGGGTATTGGTAAGCGTTTAATTTCTGAGGCATGGAGGAGCACGTAATATGTTAACCGTACATGATTGGTTAATTGAAATTTTCGAAAACCTAGCAAACAATTTTGAAAAAAGAAATGAAATACCCTTAAATTATTATAACGTTCCCGCAGGAAACCATTTTAATTTGTTTGCACTTTGATAGCAATATAGAAGAATAAATGTTGGTGTTGACACGTAAATCCGAAAGAGTAGTGCTTAGAGAGTTCAAATTATGAAACTCTCAGGTTTTGAACATGTTCCGCGACTATGCACTTTTTTAGTATGATTTTTACTTTGAGATGATATTTTTATAGTGTGTCACGTAACTTTTCAACTTGTAATTTATTTAATGCTGTGCACAATGTATTGTGCTCATCCTTGCGCAAACTATTTTAATCACGGAAATTAAAGAAATTCATGAAATTCTTACTGAATATGATTAAATTGAATAAAATAATTAATAAACTAGGTATGGGAAGCTGCGTTCGCTATGGCGGGACAAATAAATTTGTTTCTTTCTTAATAGAAACTGCCAGTTTTTTTTAATGACACTATATATTCATAGTGTGACCACCTACAGTGTGTAGAATTTTAAACATAACATATCTACTTTGTGTGAAGTCAAAAGCTGTTTATTTTATATTTAAATAGAGACTGTGTACCAATTATCAATTGTTTCTAATATTTAAATTTGGACATAGTATATCTTTAAAGTTAGACTTATGACGACGGGTAAGCATATTTGAACACAGTGCCAGTATTGAACACAGGAGCAGTAGTCAAGTGGTAGGACGCGCGCTTAGGAATCAAGAAGTCCTGGGTTCGAACCCCATCGGGACACTGCTAATTTCCTTGAGCACGAAATTTACCTGCGATTGCTTCACTTCACCCAGGTGTAAATGGGTACCTGCGAGGGTGGTATAATTCCGTTGCACGAAAGTGTCGGCTGTACTAAGCGGAGTTAAAAGACTCCCAGGGAGATTGATAGATATATACCAGTATCCTGATGACCAGGGGTAATAGCTGTATAGTCGGTGAACGTGTGTAAGCATGAAACTTAGACTATAAAATGCAATTACATTATTACTTATTATCAATTGTATTATGTTTGAAACTCTGAATTCCATTCCATGCATGTTTCAAAATTTGGCTCAATATACATATATTTTGTCTTCCATTTATTGCTCATTTATCAACCCACTATGCTAACCCGCTGAACAGATAGAATAAAAAAAATGTTTAGCGGCATGCCTCCAGACGAGCGAATTTTTTTCAAAAAAAATCAAACTTGAGAAAAATGTATTCAGATTTTAAGGAAAGTAAAATTGTTCAAGATTCACATTATAATTTACATGTTATGTGCGACTAATAACTTATTTTGCAGTAATTTTGCACCATATTCTACTGCATTACTAACGGAGTATGGGGTTTTCATGCATATTTTGACCGCTTTATTGTAATTTCAGTGGATTGTAAGTACTGTTTTCAATATGTTAATTATTTTCTTCGTTCACATCACAATATTTTACCTTTAAAAACATTTTTAGAATTTTCATGAAAAATACCATGAATATGTAGGCATGCTGCTTTAAAGATATAGAATGCTTTTCTTTAGGAATTATCGACACCCCTTTTTGTCAATATGGATGTTAACAGATAATGAAAGGGAAAGTGCATTCGAGCTGTACCTTGTTTCTAAAACTATTACCAGATTCATTCAGTGAGGCCCGTCGTTAAGGCATATCGGGAACATGATCACTATCGTCCATATTTCTATCAAAAAAATGTCAAATGTTATAAAATCATGCTAGATGCCAAGCAGCTATACCAGTCTCCATCCAGACATACTGAACCTAAACATATCGTTTTGTAGAATATCAAACAGGTCAACGGGGACTACGATATATGCTAGCGAATCCTAGTACTATATGTATACACCACAAATATAAACATGAAAAAAGGAACGGTTTGATTTCTACCAAATGATAGCGTCATAATGTATACGAATCACCTCTATACCTGGTTTTAAGCATTATTTAATGTTCAAAACAGTTCCTCCATTGCATATTTTCATATTCTATTTTGGAATTTACTGTAAAAGTTAAAAGTTTCTGTAAACGACGTGTACTTATTATATTGTTTCATGTTTTTAAGGCCAATTTTCCTCATTTTTCTCGCGTGATTTTTCAAGTGCCGTATTTCCATTTTTTATAAAAGATTTGATATGTGAAGACATAAGAATACCATGTTTTTTAATGAAATTTACAAACATCACTGTCATTTTTTCTTTTCACATTCCATGGTAAAATATCCGACCCATCCTTCTCATTCAATTTTACAGTTTGTTCATCGACGGAAACTTAATTAACTATTCTTCATTCTTTTGTTGTATAAATAGTTTTGTATTGTTCGGATGCTTTAGGATTTTATTATTTCAATAAAGTATATAAACTGCACATTACATTTTGAAAAAAAAAGTTTCATGGGTTAAACAATAAACTCCAAATATTGTGGCTTTTAGGTGGATTTGGTAGACACCCTCTCTCTGTCTTAGAAATGTAAAGCTGCTTTACATTTCTACGAAACATTTTCAAAAAAAATTGATTTTCGATTTTGGACGCTGCTCATTAATTTTCATCATATCGATATACATTATCGTATTTTTGTGTCACTTTACACCTAAAGAGGAATGTTTTGAAGCATTTTAAAATTTGATTAAATATTTTTTTTAAAATGAGATCTTTTCGGTGGGTTATAAACAAAAAATTGTAGAATATTTAATAAATTTAATCCTCGTAAAGTTTTAATTACGCTTGAATCAAAGATTGTTATTTTTGTAACTACTTTTGTTAAATGAAATTACCAAAATGTCAATAAATAATGTCATTTTAGTTTCTGAATGCCTTTATATTTAAAGAGATGTCCTTTTATTTGACACAGTCGTTCTGATGTCTTATGTAGCATTCCTTTCAGTTTGTTTTTCAAAAACGGGAGCTATCTATTATCAAAGTATGTGACAATTATTGATCAGTAATCTCCCCTGTATTGCGCATAATGAATATCTAATTGTTACATTTCTATTGTTTTATAATCATCATTCCAAATACTTATGCAAAATGTGCCCATTTTAGACCAATCGTGAATCAACTTCAACGTTTGAAGGCCACGCTTCCTCATATTTGTCGCGTGATTTTTAAAATGTTGAATTTTCATTTTTAATATGACATTCGGTATTTGTAAAATGAATCCATCTAACATTATTCTGCACGTTCATGCCAACAAAATGCAATGACGCCATTGACGAAACTCCTTTGTTATACGGTGTTCTTTCTCCACTGTTAAAAGACACCATGTCCTTTCTGCAGAATTTAGAGCATTTTATAGATTAACGGTAGAAAGTAAATAATAATCATTGACAATCAAACTTGTAAAATATAATGCTTAGAGCAAATTTCAACTTTCATGAGTATGATGGCAACGTCACTTGCTAGATTTACGTTTCAAGTTTTATTTTCAACTAGGCCCGCGCGGGCATCAGTTTTCGAGTAGTTCAAAGGCTCGAAACTAGTACGGAGGCTTATAAGGGGCAACCATATATTCGGAATGGTTTTCTTAAAAGTAGAAACGTTACCTCTATTTTTAATTTCACGAAAAGAAAAAATGATTTTGGAATAACCGGCTAAACGGCGATTAAAATGCTTATTTTTGCACATTAATATACCCTGCAATATAAAACTTCATTAAACTTAAGTAAAGAGTTCTGATGGTATTTTAGCGTCTCTGTTGTTGTCGTCAGGGGCATATAACTCCTACGTGCCGCCGTATTCAGAATTATACTTGTAATCTCCCCTGGACTCTTTATTCATATCATTGGCTTATAATACGATTGTATGATAGGTAAAAGGTTGTAAGGTAAGTTTGGTTTGTTTTTTGTTTTTTTTTTTGGGGGGGGGGGGGTTTGTTTTTTGTTGTTTTTTTTTTGTTTGTTTGTTTGTTTTTGTTTTTTTTTTTTGTTTTTTTTTTTTTTTTGTTGGTGTTTTTTTTGTTGTTGTTGTTTTTGGGCAGGGGGGGGGTCTTTTTGTGGGTGTTTATGTTGTTGTTTTCTTTCTTGTATGAAAATATATAACATATGGCTGCCACACGGGGTGGTATAATAGTTTCCGGATGGACAGTATCCGACATCACCTCGACAGCTATTTGCTTTTCAGAATATCAAGTGATATTGAACCAACATGTTAAGATAGAAGACTGTCTGATTACAAAAACAATTTTACAAAAAGTCTGAATATTTCATATTTTCATAAAAAAGAGAAATTATTATAGCAATGATAATAATATCACTATGTCACACGCTTTCTTTTAATTTTTATTTATTTTTTATTTTATTTTTTTGATAAAGGGTAATTAAGAGTAACATCATTTTAGCGTGATTTATATTCAAACATGACAACATTCATAAATGGTTAATTTAAACTCAGTGTAACGTTCCCAACTAGGGATTAATTCATCAAATTTTCAAACGTTGAAATCCATTAACAGAATGGATAACAAGTACAACTATTCTAATAAAACTTTAAAGCCGCGCACCTCCAGATTCATATTAATTCATATCACAAATTTTAAAAAATGTATTTAAAAGTAAACTACTGTAAAGTGAATAAAGACAGTAATTTACACATACAATCCACGTTGTTTGTCAACGAAATGTCAAAATATGCATAAATAACCCTTACTGTGTTATTACGCAGTAGAAATATAGTAATAAATATTGCAAAATCAGTCATTAATTTGCACATAACATGAAAATTCTTACTTGAATCTTGAATCTTTCTACTTTTCTTAAATTCTTAGTACATTTTCTCAAGTTTGATAATCTTAAAAATATTTTGGCTCGTCTGGAGACATGAAGCTTTAAACTCGGTAACCTTTTTCGGGCATATATAGAATTCAGTATGCAACAGATATAGAACAATCTGTATGAAACTGTCATCCATGTCACAAAATCAACTTTTTTTCTGGAAACAAAGATAGACTATAACAATAAAAGAGTATATTTTGTCTTAGCGATTAGAACAGCGTCAGATACAATCTTCTATATATCCTTTTAACAACGAAACAATAACTAACAAAGATAATCGTAGTCCAGAGATTAAACATAAACTAAAATATTTGTCCAATACTTATGTACAAATGGATTATTACTGTCGTGCAAAATTTTCAGATAATTTCTTCTCCCCGTTTTCCAGAATCGTCATGTTTTTATGCAAAATAACCAAACAATTAAAAGCGTTGCAACGCTTTTTCCTCAACTCTGGCTAAGAATTGCATAGAAAATCGGTTTTCAATTTAATTATATAGATTTGTATAAGACTTTGCAGATCTTTCCATTCTAAGTGCTTCACTTGACTTGTGTAAGAATTTTGAATTTTATGGATTTAGGTTTTTTGACCTCAGCTGAGTTCCTTTTAGGACCTGTTTAAAATATGTATTTAATGTAAGGCATTTTTATCGCCTTTAACAGGTAGGATGTTACATGTTTTGAATAGCTTTGTGTCTTACATCTTTAAGACGATATCTTTCATAGAAAATTGTAACACACGTTTGATAGGGCATAACGTATCTTTAATAGCTATATGTGCCTCATAAAGCGAGGGCATAACATACAACATTTGTATAAACAGTCTGTATGAAACTGTGATTTATTAACAATATTAATTGTTTTAGACGTTATATTTTAATATTTTAGTTAAGTCTCATCATTGTACAATTCATAACATCAATGCATAAAATGTATAAATATGCATTGCATATAGTCATTCTAAAACAGAATTGTAAGAGACTATTAAACATTATTTACGGACGTTAACAACATATGTACACCAACTCTATATGAAGCCAGAGTTTAACGTATCTTTCATGAATACGGTATCAACTATCCAACCTTCCAAAACATACGCGGGGGACATGTCCACTGTGACAAAAAGTGGGGGGGGGGGGGCAAATATGCGGCAATGGGCAAATATCTGCCTAAGAGGGCAAATGTCCGTTTGGCCCGCTTTCAATTTGTAACAGATTATTCAAAAGTTTAAACTAAGGCTTTATACATCAAAATACAAAAATGTGTGCGTCGCAATGGCCCTAACGGGGGCACAGTAGAAAGGTGTTTATATCCCTAGCAATTTAAGTCATGCAATTCTATAAACATTGACGACCTGTAGTTCTCTAGATTTTTTACCCTCATGATGGAAACAAAGATGTCAGTGTATAAGTAAGTGTGCAACATTGCTTAAATGCCACGGCACTGCGTGTCTTTTATAACAAAATCAGTGCATGTCTTTCACGGGAACAGTTGACCTAGCAATGAACAGATAAGGTGTGGCTAAATGTTCCGCTGCGAAAAACCAGAAAGGTCCATTGTATTTGTTTATCTAGGTTAACGTCTGCTAGAGGATAACATCTTTTCCGTGGCTAGGTTTGTTGTAGCCTTTGATAGTTAAAGACAAACTCTGTTTAGTGCACTGAGTTTATTAAACAAATTTGCAAACATGTGTCATTCAACATTACAGTATATATGGACTGGAAAACAAGAAAATTATAATTTATTTCCATAATAGAATTTCGTTAACATGATTTCATGATATAATGGACAGTACACGTTAATTATTTTAGCATTAAAATAACAATATTTCGTTTATTCTATTATTTTATTTTAAAGCCTCGTGCCTCCAGATGAGCCAAAATATTTAAAAAAATCAAACTTGAGAATAAATTTAATACTTGTTTAAGAAAAGTAAACAGATTTAACAATTCTAGAAATAATTTACATTTACATGATGATTTGCAGTATTTATCATCATATTTCCACTGCGTGACTAACGTAGAAAGTGCTATTTATGCGTATTTCGACATGATTTAGGTAATTTACGTGGATTGTAAGCGCCGTTTGCTTTGTCAAAATTTCTTCTTTTGATCACTTCATAGTGGTTTTCTTTCAATACATTTCCAAAATTTTCATGAAAATAAGCATGAATCAGGAGGAATGCTGCTTTAACTATTAGCTTCATATTCTACTTTTTATAAAGAAAATAGGTGAACATAGTACTTCATAAAGAAAGTCTTGTCACACAGTCTGCATCATGATGGTCCAGCCAATCATAACATTAGCTTGCCAAAGCCAAATGTGGTCAACCTGTTTCACCAGTATAGTCAGGCCAGCCTGGACTTCCGTGCAACATGACAAGGCTCTATACTGTTGTCTGACAATCCCAAAATAATTAATCTTGATAACCCTAAAATTGATACTGCAATGGACAGTCCCAACACCGGAAGATGGACAAGTCCATGGGAGAAATTTATTATTTGTTATGGGTTAATTGAACCATATAGACCTGATAGATTTATAAACATGATACTTTTCAATATAATAAGTAGGGCACGATAACGGAAATTTATATCATTCGGTCGAACAATTTTCATAATATTGGTATGGCAAGTTATCTGCATATCACATTTTTATATTTTTATTGCAATGAAGTAGTTTATTTAAGTGAGTATATGCACGTAAACAAAAAAGCGTAGTGTTAAGAGCGTTTACATTAAGCGATTTAGATCTTTTATTTGAATAACAATATATTTAAACACAAACAATGACATGTGTAAACATTCTGCAATTTTCCCCAGGGGCGAGTAATCTATATAGACTTAAGAAATCGTAATGTTCTAGTTATCTCCCCTGATAAACTCCCTCGGAGTAATAATTCATAAAAATGTTGGTTCGGTATAATAAAAAAAAGGATAATAATGAATATTAGTAACCCGAGAACTAAAATAACATCCGGGGCCCTCGGGTTGCTAATATGCACTATTACCCTGCATGAGAAACATGTGTAAATTTTTAAAATAATGTACAAATGAATTTGAAAAAAGTGTTTTAAAGGACCACTATATATCTCAGAAATGATTTCATTTATATATTTCAAAATCTTTTTCTATTTTTTGTGTCCTGTTACAGTTTTCAAAAAGATATCCATTGGTCAATATCCTTAATGATATTTTGCTTCTACTATGTTCTGCCAATTAGTACAATTATAGTGATTAAGTATTTTAGTTTGTATGGAAGTCAAAATACTACTTTGTTAACATTTTGCTACTTTTAAGAAATAAAATTCCATACTCCTTCTCAGTGCTACCTCCATCAAGTAATAGGCATATAACATGCTCTCAAACCGCTTTTAAAATGTTAAAACACTTACGTGTGTTTGTTTTAACAGATTTATTCATTCCTTAGGAATAATATACATGTACCTTTAAATTTGACTAGGACTATACACATTGCACGAAATCAAAGTAATTCATTGTACTTGAATCACCAGGGAAAAAATCATACAAGTACTCCAATGAAATATAAGTTTTCTATACTTTATTGTCAGCGAGACGACGACGATATTTTCCTGTATATAATGTATTGACTAATCAATCGGAACGTCCTCGGCTATTATCTATATAGTCTGACGGAAAGGGCCGAAAAGTTGAGACTATCGACAAATATCACAAATTTTTGTTTAACGTTGTCACTTACAAGGCAAGTGGAAAAATTAACAAATTATATATCTGCTTTAAGTCATGCAAATAGTTTTATTGTGTTATTTTTTCAGGTTCCGCAATGTAGACGACTGTTCCGGAATGTGGCAATATGTTCCGGAATGTGGCGAAATACGCCGAATTTTCACGAGCTGAACATTTATCATTCTTCATCGCAGCAATCACCAGGCATGAGAGACGTTTCTTCTGGCTTCTTTTCAAAATCACAAATCGTTCCACAGTTACTAACAGGGCTTGAGCAGGTTGTGACGTCATTTACAAGCGTGTTTGCCGTGTCACGTCTTTTAGAATAGTAGATTGCGTTGCGATTCTTGAATTCTTCCTCGTTATTCGAAAATCGGCGGCTCGGAAAAACTTTCAAGAACAATGCTTTGTAACCCCTTTGGACTTCTTGAAGTCGAGTGGCGTAAATGAAAGGATCCGCTAACGAATTGAGAAGAAACAGAAGAAACACAGAGTTGTCGGCCTTGTCAAGGTGAATAAAATCGACGGCATGGAAATGTGTATAAATCTTGAAACACGCGAGTGGTGTCCAGAAGAGTGTAAAGGTTCCAATAATTAGCATAGTGGTTACGATGGCTTTGTAGTTGTGCATTTCATCTTGGTACAGCATACTGTCACGTGCAATAATGTTTTTGGCGACAAAGTATATTCTTGTATAGAAAATGATCACCCCAAAGAGCACGACGAATATGTGCACTATTATGATAATTTCCGTATCAAAGTCATCCAGAATCAGCTTGAGGCAGAAAGGCTGGGGGTGTTCCGGATCGTCACCAGGTGCTAGACCTACGAAAACTTCTAGTAGCCCTACTGCTAGACTAATAATCCATATTCCCATAATCAAACAGTTGCAACGTCCGGATTTCATGAACCTCCGATAACTCATCGGCTTCATAATGGCCAGGAAGTGGTCAACCGCCATTGCCAACAGATTTAACAGCGTGGCTACGACACCAGTGTCCAGAAATACGCGTTGCATTGCGTAAAAGCAAAATACCCATGATGTGATTAGATACAATAAGAACAGTGCAAGTTTGGAGACTAAAATCAGGCCGTCAGAGACCGCCAGACTGATAATCAGTTTCGAATGCGTCGTCAATCCGTGGGGTATATGAGCAGTTGCTGCAATAGACAAAGCGTTTGCTAACAATCCTATAATACAGATTACCAAGTACGCAGGGTTAAATAAATTGTCAAATATTCCTTCGCTCTCCTCCTCGTAATCCAATGACGTCACGTTTATGTCTAAGTCGGAATACCCGCTATTATTCTGCGTTGACAGTGTTGTCGATGGGAGAATGAAGAAGTTCGCCGTGGCGTGGACAGAATTGTTAATGTTCTTGGCGTAAATATGCGTCGCCGCCATTGTAGCTGTCTTCCTGAAATACAAATATATCAAAATCAACGCTATAGAATACATCGTTTTACAAAGTATAATATTAAAACTAATGCAAAAGTTAGATGTTTATTAAGAAAACAATCATTTTTAACGATAAATGGGGTTAAAGGCGGAGGGGGCAGAGTGGACGATTGGATTAACGCTGTATGACATTTTTAAGGTAAAACAAACAGTCAGAAATTTTCAAATTAAAGCTTTCTTCTTGAACAAAAAACAGATGTCGCAAACTATATATTTATAAGGCCCATTATGCCTCAGAAACGCTTTTGTTTTTATTTCCCAAAAGTTCCAATTTTTTTGGTGTATCAATTATATAGATTCCAGAGTCACTCATTGGCAAGTTATCGGATTTTTTAATGTTCTTTTGCATTTAGCAATTAGTACAATTATAGTGATTTAGTATTATCAATGTAATTTAAAATACTACTTTGTTTATATTTTGCTATTTATATTACAATAATTTCACAATGAAAACTACTTGTTTCAGGTAAGAAGTGTATATTTTGCTCTAAAAACCATAATTTAAATGATATAAAACTCATGCTTGCCTTTTTTAAGGAGTAAAAAGGAGCCGCGTCGCGACAAAACCAACATAGTGCGTTTGCGACCAGCATGGATCCAGACCAGCCTGCGCATCCGCGCAGTCTTATCAGGATCCATGCTGTTCGCTTACCAAATAGAGAAACTGATAGCGAACAGCATGGATCCTAATCAGACTGCGCGGACGCGCATCCTGGTCTGGATCCATGCTGGTCGCAAACCCACTATGTTGGTTTTGTCGTGACGCAGCTCAATTGCAATCGTTTCTGAGGTATAAATGGAATCTTCTAAGACTTAATATACAATATGAGTTTAGTAACTTGACTTTGGAGATCTTTTTGGCTTCTTAAACTGGACGAGTCCAAAGTAGGTTTTATTTTTTTAACTTTATTAAAAATTTTATCCGGTTAATCTCTATCATCTGCATCACGTAATGTTCCAATAAAAAACATTATTGGTCCAGTGTAACACATTTAGCTTCGTTTCCATTTCCCGATCCCAAAAATTCATATCAAATCGATTATGTCCAATCCATAATCCATCCAGATTATTTTTTTTATTTTTTCACGTCAAAATTCAAAATATCCATATCAAACCCATATTGCACTCAATCTAGCTGGGATTACATTTTCCTTGTCCAAATTCATGTTGTTTGCAAAGTAACTCTGTGTTGAATAAAAACAACATGAACAACGAGCTTAATGCGATGAAAAATGATGTTCTTTTTTATTTTAAGTGACTTCAGAAGACTATTTTTCTTTTACTTAGTTATCTCGCAGAAAACTGAAAAGAGCAGCAAAGAAAGGACAGAACGTAAAAATCAGCAACTCTGGTGAGATGGTAAAAAGCAGATGAACGGGAGATAATAAAATGCAGATGGACGGCTTCTTTGATCGTGAAGAGTTTGCTATTAGTTATGGGACGAGGGCATTCCAAGGAAATGACATATATGAATCTTTGAAGCGTAAGTATAGGGCTACATATATATTAATCATTTTAAAAATGACAATGTGCTTTTTAAATATTAAGTAAATGATAAAAAATAATACTTCTCAATCTGAATTTTGTCCACGTACATATAGTAATTCAATGTCTTGGCCTTTCAATTTCGTTTTAAATTTAATTGAAGCAAATGGTAAAAAACTGGACTTGCTACAAAATATTTGTTCATTCCTCTGTTGAAAATGAAATCGAACATTCACCCGTTTGTTTTATCAACAAATATTTATCTATCATCAGACTTTGTGAAATATACTGCTGGTTTTTATTCAATATAGAACGTGTACAGTCCAAAGTGGTTGAGTCCTTTAGTGTATTTGTCTCGAGTTGAAATTCAAATTCAGATTGTATTGCAAATAGAACAAAAATATATTATACTTTTTTCAGAGTGATATGTCAGAAGTCTAAGTTTAAATTTTGATATTTTATTTATAAATATGATACTTTTTATGAGAATTTTCTTTTCTATTTCAGAGTATGCCATTCATTGCCTCAGTATAGAGATTCAACATTTAATGATTTTAGGAATAAAAAAGGTGTAGCTCCAGACAGACACTGAAAAGGAAGGCAAAGATGTTTTCAGACTGACATAAAGCCCTGGTTTCTAAAACTAGAAATATATTCCTAACAGCAGGCACGAATATTTCCAGAATTATTCCCCTTTACTTGTTTACCTGACATTACCTGTTTTATTTGCAGTGATATTTATGAAACGAGCTATGCACGTACATTATGAGTTTTCAATGTTATGATGTGGTGGCATAGATTTTTTCACAAATTTTAATCTTGTTGAATGTTCTTGATTAATCTAGTCAGCCTTTGTTTGTAAAAAATAAAAGAAAAATAAATAAAATTTATCAAGATATGTTATTATTATTATTATTATTTTCATATTTTTCTCCGGAATCGACACCATCATTGGAACCTGCATTTATTCAATATCCATTAGATGAATATAAGCAGGCAAACCTGATTTGTTAATGATTCATTAATACATTGAATTTCGGTTTATGGAAGAAGAAAAAATACAATTTATTAGTGATTCATTAACAATTTATTTGCAATTCATTAATGAATCAGTTGGTCAGCGAACCTAATTTATTGCCAATTGATTGACCTGATTTGTTGATAATTCATTGACTAAGTCAAGAAAAGGACCAAATTCATTACCCATTTGTTAACCTGATTTATTAACAATTTATAATAAGTTGGTAAATGGACCCAATTCATTACCAATTCATTTCACTGATTTATTAACAATTTATTCATAATGCATTGGCTCATTTGCATGTCATTTCCATCTATAATAAATTGGGAATAAATGGTAAATTTGTTTATCATTTATTATACTGATTCATTCCTATCTTTTTTTTTGTTTGGGTATGTTTTGTTTGTTTGTTTTTATTTAATTTAATATCGCCTTTTTGTATTTACTCCTCAAGAATTGGCGGTGTGTAAAAACAATTTGTATCATGTATTGTTGAATACTATACTGAATATCTTTATCTATCCGTCCATCTTATTCTATTATATTCCATTTAATTTTATTCTATTCTATTGTTATTATTATTCATGTTCTATTCTATTCTTATTCTTATTCTATTTTTATTCTATTCTATTTTATTATACTTTATTCGATTTCGATTTCTTTCCTATCATACAGATATTTTATTTCATAAAATTATTGAGCCGCGTCATGACAAAACCAACATAGTGCGTTTGCGACCAGCAAGGATCCAGACCAGCCTGCGCATCCGCGCAGTCTGATCAGGATCCATGCCGTTCGCTATTAGTTTCTCTACTTGTAGTAGGGTTTGTAAGCGAACAGCATGGATCCTGATCAGACCATTATGTTGGTTTTGTCGTGACGCGGCTCAATTATTCATGTATGTATATATTAAGTACTGATGAGACAATAGGCAACCTTTTTTTTTGAAAATTGTGTGATTCAAACGCTTATTTATTAATTCTTTTATCAAATACTCCTGCCGTATTGACAATACTAGCACGGTCGTATTTTTTTTGACATCGTATAACGTACCATATTGTAGTTTTAAAAGTCCCTTTTAAAATATTTAACTTTTTTTTTCCAGTGTATAAAGCTACATCCAATGGACTTTTTCAAATCAATAACTGTTCAGTAAAATCATATTGTTTTCAAAATCTAAAGGTTGATTCTAAAAAGTGATGTCTTTTTTTATACACATGCCTATTGTACTTAAGCATAATAAATGTTCCGGGGCAAGATATTATGTTGCCATTTTAAAAAGGGTAGGGCTGCCATTGATGGAAAATTTTATATCGATATATCGAGAGACAAATATCGAAGAATACATCGATATATCGACTTTGACAGTAGATACAATGAAAAACATATTAATATGAGTTATAATTTGGGATCATGGTGTTATACATGCTTGTATTGGAGATTACAAAAACTACAAACTACTATATAAAGTTTGTTTTTTTCTGTTATTTTCACTGACATTTGTAAACAGAGTTCAAAGTTCAAATAAGCCAAGAAAACTGGAAAAAAGTGACTTCTCTAATTAGGCAAAATAGAGAGGTATATTCACTAACAGAAATAAATAAATTTTAGCTTGTATCGATATTTTGAAAATTTGTATCGATATTGTATCAAATGATGAATATCGATGATATATCGATATTGCGATATTCAATTAATTAGATAACAATGATTTCGTATTTGTGCCATCCGCTTTTACAGAAATATACTAACATATTTATTTCACAAAAACATTTTGAAAGTATTCTTTTAAAAAAAAATAATCAAACAATAGAATTTATAGCAGATATAGAGCTTAATTCACTGAAAATATGAAATAAAACAAAATTAATGAGTCTTACCTTTTCAGAATGTACAAGTTATCGATATTTTGAAGTAAGTCAAAACTCCTACTATCACCAACAGATTGTTTCCTACACTGGGGGACAGGGTGCTTAAAGTTCTGCCGTCGATGTACTGTAAAGCTGAAGGTATGGTGATTCGCGAGGGTTAAATTTTCTACGAATTGAAATATCTAAAAACTTGAAAAATATAAAATAGTTTTGTTACCCGCCTATATATACCTAATTTGTTACCTGATTACAAAGGATACGACTCTGACCACTATAAAGTCAAAGAAAGAAAGAAAGAAAGAAAGAAAGAAAGAAAGAAAGAAAGAAAGAAAGAAAGAAAGAAAGAAAGAAGAATAAAATATACATATAAGTAACATTTGATTTTAAGGCATAAATCCTTTATAAGTATTTTGATTTCCGCATTTCAAGTTCATGTATTTTCAATCTTAAGTTTCAATCAATATAATTGTCCTACATACGATATACTTTTATAGAGGATATTCAAATTGTTTCTATAAATACAGGATTTATTTTCATCGAATGATATTATAAATTTCATACCACAAGATAAAATAAATCCTGTATCTACAGAAAAATATTTGAATTTTCTATTTATATACTTTTTTCTTTTTCTTGACCTTACAATTCTTTTAAGATTTCTCCTTTAACTTAATTAAGAAGAAAGAAGTCCGGCAAGACACCAGCGAAAATACGAAAAAAATATGTTTCACTGCTGTGAAAAATTAATATTTACAGTGAAAATACGGAAAAAGAAAATACGTTTTTATTTCATTAGTATTTCTTAATATTTTATTTGTAAGTACATGTATAAAATAAAACTAAATATTTCAACTTTTCATCGCCCTAAATTACGACAAATATTTTACAGTATGAAGAGTTAATTAGTTTTTATTTTTGGTATTATCCCGGATCCAGCAATTTCCCCCAATTAATATATTTGCACATAAATACATTAAAATCTTGAAATCTTACAATGTATGTCAAAATGATCGCATGCTTGATGTAAAGCTAGCGGATCCTCTGTTGAAATTCATTGCAATAAAATTTCTTCTTCTTCATCATAATCATCATCATCTTCTTCTTTTTCATCATCATCTTCTTCATTTTCTTCTTCTTAAAAAATAATTAATTAATTAATTAATTAATTAATTAATTTATTTATTTATTTATTTATTTATTTATTTATTTATAAGATGACTATCTCATTTAATTTCATTTTCAATTTCTTTTCGTTTCTATCATATTATTTCATTTCATTTCATCGGACTTGCTTTCCTTTTTATAATCATAATTTGTTTCCAAGATGGTTCTTGATGTGTTGATGAAAGCAATATTTATTTTCTCAGCCGCCATTTTTATGATGTTACGTAAGCACTAGATCAAGTACCTGTTCTTCGTACATTGTATTTTGCAAATAAATTAATTGTTGTCAAATTTTCCATATTTTACGGTGTGTTTTGAAATAAGTGAATTCCTAATAAATAGTTTATTTGTTGGAAAGCCATGCATTAATTCTTTTGTAATATTATGCACGAGTTTTGATAGTCACAGATTTAAATGAGCGCTGTACTTTTATCAGGAATTTAACAATATTAACCGTGAACGTTTCACAAAAGGCCTATTACGTTTCAACTGATTGCATTAACGTACAGTAATTTATCTAATAAGTGCGCCAGTGCGAGATATGTAGATTTGGTAGGCACGAATGATTACAAGTACATGTGTACCCTTCACCTGCTAAATTTCTTAAATGGACTTGCCCAGGTTCAATTTTCGAAACTGTACATTTTTTGGGATATAAAGATGGAAATTTGAAGTTGGTCAGCCAAAAGTACCGAGCTTAGACAGGATGCGTGGATGCACAAGGATGTCCTTGCTCGTCATTTCCGGGTTCAGCTGGGTAAAGGCTATACAAATTTTCCCCGACTCCGCACCAGTGACTTACGTTCAGCTTGCTACATACAGTTATTGTCCTGTGCCTTGCCTTAATAAACAGCGTTTTGTTTGTCTGTTAATACAAATAATAATAAAAAATTGTACTGTTAATACAAATAATTAAAAAATTGTAAAAAAGTAAATGAGTATATCATTAACATGTAACTGTATCTAAATTTATTGTTTGTCTGAATACATTGTGTGAATATAATATACGTCAATCGAGATGCTTCGCTTTTTTTCCTTTCTCGGACACTCATTCGGGATACTACGGTATTTATCAGAAAAGTGATTCCTAAATCAGGCAGCTAGTTTTACTAAAAGCTGATTCATAAATAATTAACTATTATAGAACAATGATGACAGTTGTTCAATTGTAGATTATTGGAAATTTATGTAAATCACGTTGTTAACTGGTTATGGTAAATGGGTTGGTTTTTATCTTTTCACTTGTAGGATACATATTTTAATTATTCATATGTAATGAAAGTAACAGTTCATTTGTTTTGAAAAAGAGCTTTGCTTTGGTTGTTGATTGCCTGATATATTTCAGAAAATGCTGGCTAATGCTTGTTGGCAATTGTGTTTTAAAAAAAAACTCCTTCTAAACAAGGCTCGGATTTCTTCTTTGGTGCCATTTGCGCGGGAAAATATACCATAATTGTGAAATTCTATCAACGCGTATCACACCGAGCTGGAAAATCAAGAAGTAAATAAACAAAACAAAAATACAACAGAACAAAAACAAATAGTTTAAGCATATTTTATTGCCTTAAAATACGTATAAAATACATGAAAGAAAATGGAGGTATGTGCGTATCTCTGTTTTATATAACAATATGATTCCTGTGCTTTAAGCAATACATGTTTATTTTTTCTTGTTTTTTTTATCAATACTTTAGTCCTTGCCCAATGTTGAGAATTAACAGCAGGGAAAGTCATTTTAAAGCTTGCATAACTTCTAGTATCTACTACTAAGATGTGCGCCTTGATTAATTAATTAATAATTGATATATTTATTAATTTTTGGCTTAGTGAAGTGCTAAGGTCACTTTTCATTCACAACTTTAACTTCGGTTCCATATTGGGTGTTGAATTCCTCTGTGTATAAATAATATATTGAGAATAAACAACAGCTTTGTTCAAGGGTACTCAAGTTTCTGTTTAATAAGGGGTTTTCTTTTTAATAAAAAAAAATGTGTTTATTTAGATTTCACCCAAAAAAGGCTTTGTTAAATAAGGTTTTTTAAAAAAAGTCTTTGTTTATTAAGGTTCTCACACGAAGGCTTTGTTATTTTTTTTTAATAGCTTTGTTTATTAATCTGATCTGCATGGAAAACTAACGATAACACAATGAAAAAAAAATTAAATTCAAGAAGTATGTTACCAGTAACCTTTGGGTATTTTCTCGTTACATTGGACAAAATTAATACTGTTTCCACTCCAACTGTCTGCCCCGTTACTTGATTCCGCTACGGGTGCTCTGTGCGGTAGAATAAGGGATGCGTTGCCTTCCCATGTTGATTTTACTTTTCCATTTTATGCACTAAGACAGTTTTAACGTTTCTACTCTCGTGGTGCTGTAACCTACCCAGCGACCGGATTTCTGAAATACTGTATTTAAATTTACGGACATTTTAGAATAGAAGATCAGTTTTCTTTTAGTAAACAATGAACTTTTGCTGGAGGTATTGCACTTGCTGTTTGAAATTTTGGTCATCCATTTAATTGTCTGAAGACACCATCATTGTAACAGACGATAAACAGATGGATCAACATTTTTATTTATTTTCCAATGTGACGCACGAGATACTCAACGTTTTAGTCTAAGTCTCAGTACTATTAATATTATTCCATGATAATTGAGTGAATCTAAAAAAAAAGAATCCGAAAATCTACAACTACAAATTAAGTTCTTATGAAAATATTGGGGAAAATGATATCGGAACGTTCGTTTATATAGACAAAAACTTCAGTATAAGGTATAAAATGGTTGATTTTTATTGATATTATCCATATAAATACCAAGAAGTTCTGATGATTGTCATTGTCCTTTCTGTCGTTGTCCTTGTGGTCTTTTTATCTATTAGGATACTGATTGAGGTGGGGACCCTGAACAAATTGAACAAACATTTAAAAGTCGGTTGGATTTCAAAATACATTTATTTCTATTATGCATTATCTTTGGAACCAAATGGTTAAATTGGTATAATAAAAATCTCATTATTACACCACGGTTCATTACATTCGCATATTGAACTGTCATTTATTATTTAACTTTACTTTATTATGAACACTATCAACAAAACAGATGTTTTATTTTCGCTTTAATGATTATACAGATAATAAATATTTTAAAGTTTACTAATGTAAAAGTTCAATCTAGATTTTACTTTATTTTGAAAAGCATTACTTGCATGTTATGATATCAAAATGCAATTAACTATTAACTCGAGTAGTTTCCTATCTTTCTGCCCCGATGCATCGAATAAATAGGTTTCTACGCATAAAATTGATAATTCATATCATCGCTTCAATCATGCATAAATCGTGTATTCGAATTCGTAATATCGTATATTTTCATAAAAGGATATCGTAATATATATATTTATCATAAAGGGATTTCGTAATATCGTATATATTTATCATTAAAAGATTTCGTAATATCGTATATTCATCATTAAATTAAGGATATCGTAATATTGTATATTTATCATAAAAGGATATCGTAATATCGTATATTTATCATTAAAGGATTTCGTAATATCGTATATTTATCATTAAAGGATATCGTAATATCGTATATTTATCATTAAAGGATTTCGTAATATCGTATATTTATCATTAAAGGATATCGTAATATCGTATATTTATCATTAAAAGATATCGTAATATCGTATATTTATCATTAAAGGATTTTGTAATATCGTATATTTATCATTAAAGGATATCGTAATATCGTATATTTATCATTAAAGGATATCGTTATATTTATCATTAAAGGATATCGTAATATCGTATATTTATCATTAAAGGATATCGTAATACCGTATATTTATCATTAAAGGATTTAGTTATATCGTATATTTATCATTAAAGGATTTCGTAATATCGTATATTTATCATTAAAGGATTTCGTAATATCGTATATTTATCATTAAAGGATTTCGTAATAGCGTATATACAGTGTATTTATCATTAAAGGATATCGTAATATCGTATATTTATCATTACAGAATATCGTAATATCGTATATTTATCATTAAAGGATTTCGTAATATCGTATATTTATCATTAAAGGATTTCGTAATATCGTATATTTATCATTAAAGGATATCGTAATATCGTATATTTATCATTAAAGGATTTCGTAATATCGTATATTTATCATTAAAGGATATCGTAATATCGTATATTTATCATTAAAGGATATCGTTATATCGTATATTTATCATTAAAGGATTTCGTAATATCGTATATTTATCATTAAAGGATTTCGTTATATCGTATCTTTATCATTAAAGGATATCGTAATATCGTATATTTATCATTAAAGGATATCGTAATATCGTATATTTATCATTAAAGGATATCGTAATATCGTATATTTATCATTAAAGGATTTCGTAATATCGTATATTTATCATTAAAGGATTTCGTAATATCGTATATTTATCATTAAAGGATTTCGTAATAGCGTATATACAGTGTATTTATCATTAAAGGATATCGTAATATCGTATATTTATCATTAAAGGATATCGTAATATCATATATTTATCATTAAAGGATTTCGTAATATCGTATATTTATCATTAAAGGATTTCGTAATAGCGTATATACAGTGTATTTATCATTAAAGGATTTCGTAATATCGTATATTTATCATTAAAGGATATCGTAATATCGTATATTTATCATTAAAGGATTTCGTAATAGCGTATATACAGTGTATTTATCATTAAAGGGTATCGTAATATGGTATATTTATCATAAAAGGATTTCGTAATATCGTATATTTATCATTAAAGGATTTCATCTGTTGATTATTTGTGATATAGTGTGTAGATTTTAAAGTATCAAGTGTGAAGGTCAAATTAAGGTGAAGTTCAATTAAATCTTCTTTTATGTCTTGTCCCAAGGAGTATTGTACCAAAGTATGAAGACAATCCATATAGACTGTGAAAATACATTAATACATGTATGACCTTAAATGTACTTTATGAGACTGAGTCAAGGTCAAATCATCTTCGATAAGACTTTGCCCTTACAATTGTTGTGCTTAAGTTTGAAGACAATCCATTCATAGATAACATATATAATTATATATAGTAATCAAGCAAAATTCAATCAATTGACCTTCAAGGTCAAGTTCAATGACAAGTGAAGGTCATAATCAATTTGGTCTACTAAAAGGTCTCGTTCAACAGTTTGTTGGTTCCAAGTAAGAAAAAAAAAAATCATAAGATAATAAAGTTATAACCAACTGCATGTACTGCAAAAATAGAGCAAAACCTTAAAGGTCAATGTTATTTATGATTGCAACAGCAACCACAATCTGACTGTAGCACTAGCAAGAAATTTTTTCTTAGAAAAAGCAATGCTAAAAATGGTCTTTAAAAAGAACTCTCGTGACCTTTGACCTTCTGATAATCGTACTTTACAAACTAAACCAAGGTTTCAATGCCACCTTAACCTTTACGGCTGGAAAACTAAGATATGACAGATTATATAAATATTTATTTTCCTCTGTTTACATAAGATATACGTTGCTTATTTAAAAGTCTGAAAACAGTTTTCATACAAGCACATATACACAAAATATATTACATATAATTAAATAGATTAAATATAATTTTATAATCAAAGAAATTAACAAAATTTTCATGTAACAACAAGTATTAAAATATGTATTTCTCAAAAATTGTAGTGTGTGTAACACTTTCTTACAGAAGACAACTTTAAAGACCACAAAACAGAAAATGCCCAACCAACCCCAACCCCCATGCAGGACCAATTAAAGGAACATGGCCAATGGCTATAATGAAATGCATGGTTGCTAAAGAAAAAGTGAAAGAGAGTAAAGTTCTATAAAACAAAGTAATCATAAAAATATTACTTTTCCATTCAATGCAGTTTTACATATCTTCAATTTTCCTTTATTATAACTTGTAAGAATAGATAGTAATTGTCCATGTGTTGTAGTACAGCAATGCACAGTTTATCAAGAAAGCCTCTAAACCACATTACCTTTGAGCCAGTTAATCTGGTTTGGAAACCAGTGTAAAATTCTTAGAAAATCATTTGTGGAAATGTAAACCATACAGGTTTCATCACTGCCATTAAACAGTTATATATGAGTCAGGTATTCCAGTCTGGCAGCCTGAGCAAAATTCTTTAAAAAAAATGTAAGAAATCACTAACTGGTAGAACCTTTTATCCAGCTTCAACAGTTACTCTTAAGCCAGATGTCCCAGTCTATACTGACTTAAGCCAGATATTTCAGTATTTTATACTGGCATAAGCAAGATATTGCAGTCTATACTAGCTTTACAATACTGACTTAAGCCAGATATTTAAGTCTATACTGGCTTAAGCCAGATATTCTATTCTATACTGGCTTAAGCCAGTTTATACTAGCTATCTGTGTAAGATATTTAATAATTTATTTGAGCAACTGCGAAAAAATGAGTTGTTTTCAGTCTATTGGGTTTCTTTTTGTTACATATTAGACTTTGGATTGGCTTTAGTTGTAGTGTTTGGAATTCTTTGCAGCAAAAGCTCCCAGGCCCTTTCAACCTGAAAGAAATTTAAAAAAAAACATTCATGTAATTAATCATATATAAGAAAACTTCTAAACTAAAATATCACCTGACAACTAACCAGTTATCATCAATTTCTCTGTTTCCCATGTTTTTGTGGACTCATAAAATGTTATAAAATCTTTATGTTGTAATAGCCTTAATCACACACCTGTGCTGATTTTGTGATCTCATAAATATGGTATTGCACAGCAGTACATATATTTTGATGTGAAGCATTAATGCTATATAAACATAGTGTAAAGACACGCTAAATGTTAGTGTCACACTATAAGCCTGTCAATGAAAAATGATTCTTTTGCTCTTTAAAAAGTCTTTATTTTAGATATGTGATATATAGAATATTATATTGGGTAAGTTCAATGCTAAATTAATTTGTTGAATAAAATGATAGTATGCTCGCCAGATAATTTTATATAACTTGTCCGATAAATTCAGTGTTTAACCTTTACTCATTCGATATCCACTATTTAACACAGACTGGTTTGCACATTACCTCTAAAATAACACTGTAATCATATTCTAATTGAGTAATAAACCATTCATTTGGATTTGTTTATCAATAATGTAATTAGTACATGTCGTAAACAATGGGCTAACCTGTTGTTGGGTATATTCATATTCCCACAATGTACACAATATAACGTTAGACATCTCTACACGTTCTATGTTAGATATCTGCGCGTTCAGTCTTTGTTGTGCCTGCTCTTCGGTTAGATTATTTCTTTCTATCATTCTTTTTACAGCCTGAAAAATAAAATTGGTTATAGTTAATTTTAACACGACCTGCATTTTTCCCTTTTGAATATAGAAGAACCGAAAGTGTGTGTTATTATGCAATATAATCACAGTTTGATGTTCTATATTTAGACATGTGACATAACATTATACACATGATGTAACCACTAAAAAATCTGATTACTGAAAATGAGTACTGCGCTAGAAACAATTCCGGCTCAACTTTGCTTAATATCAGGTACAGCAGCATTTATTTGTTGATGTCGTGTTAGAATCGAAATAATATATCCAAATCAGTGATTTTATTGCTTGATAACATCACTGTTTGTCGTTCAGATGTGCATCATTATATCAATCGGGCTACGCCCTCGTGATATAATTCCTCCCATCTGAATTCCAAACAGTGGTGTTATTGAGCTGCAAAATCACTGTTTGGGATATATTATTTCTTAAATAAGTAACACAGTGGGATTTAACTCATTACAGGACTGGAGCAGTAACGCTAGACGCTTGCAGAAATCATGATCACAAAACAGATTTTTCCCCGATTGTTACTTTTTTCATTCATTATCATACATAAATCAGTGTGAAAAGATAAATGAAACCTTTTAAAGTTCATTCTGTTGGGTAACAAGGCAAGATTTTAGAATTTTAATCATTCAAGTGTCCTGTCTGGTATATACCGGAATATGGTATTTAGTGTGGTGCTTCAACACTTTTTTTAGTCTCATTCAACACAGCGATGCACCAAACTACTGACAGAGAAATTTGCAACCTAGTCATCACTACAATAAACCCTAAAATATATCAGTAACTGTGTTGCAGCAAACATGCGATCATTTTTTAACCATTCCAGCATGCCTCAGGATGAGCCAAAATAGTTCAATAAAATCAAACTTGAGACAAATGTACCCAGATTTTAGGAAAAGTGGAAAGATTCAAGTAATAATTACATGTTATGACCGATCAATGGTTAAATTTTTATTAAATAAAACTATTTCTACTGCATTACTTAAATGCAGTAAGGACAATTGACCACTATTCTGACCACATTTTGTAACAATCGTGGGTTGTAAGTGCCATTGAGAATGTATGAATTGCTTCCTTTTAGTTATAATACAACATTATACTTTTAATTTTACATTTTCAAAATTTTCATGAAAATAAGGATTAATCTGGAGGCGTGTATAAAGCTAAAATTCAAATAAATGCCAATTAGGGTCTGAAATCTTTAAGAAAATTTAAGAGAATCTGTTACAAGCTGTTGCACTGGGCACAAAACAGTTCAAATATTAAATATAAAAGAAAGACATTTCTGACCTCATCTTGTGGAACAATGGTTGTCCAGACCTCATGACACATTTCATCCCAACCAGCCTCTAACAGCACTGCTGCATCTAACACTATAACAGTTTGCTCATCTGTTGAAATAAAAACAAACCCTCTAGATTAATATGAATAAGGCAAAGCCTCAAAGCAAGCTCTACAGAAATAATAGAACATTATATTTTAAACACATTGGCCGCTACACATTTTATGTTTTCAATATACTTTTGGCTGAACAACTACACAACTACTACAGCCATTTCATGTTTTATGATCATTTTCAGTTTTAAAAGTGTCATTCGGTATTTAATACACTGCTTCCATTTATTCTGGTTTCCTGTCCCATTATGGTTCCCATAGAAGTAGGCAGGAGACCAGTCTACAATCAGATTCCTTTTATCGCATACATGTGAACTTTTTTCAATGTTCAAGAGGGAGAATTTACTTTAAAAAGAGTGAGATTTTGTAATTGACAATAGACATAAAAGAAAATTTTGAACTGAAAAATAGGAATATTTCTTCTTTTTTTTTTGAAAACACCCCTTATTCTAGAAAAATATTTAGAAATATGACATGAGAAAAGGTGAGTCTCCCTCTTAAATAGGGAGAGTTCACATGTATGAAATCGTTATCTTGGAATTCGAAAAGTTGCGATTTATCAATTACCTATTATTTTGCAGTACTTCCCACAAAGTTTTCAAAACCATAACTACATGTATCTAGCAGGTACTCGTGTAACCGTAAATATTAGTTATGAAAACTTTTAAACAGGTTATATGGCCAAGTATGTAAGGTTATAGTATCACTGCTGTAAGTGCTATAAGGATATATGACCAGAATCAGATAGGTAATAATCGCTTAGGATAAAGATTAAATCCAAGGGTCATATCTTAAGAAATAGTCCCAAATATTTTTAGTCAAATGTAAAGCATACAATGTATTTGATTCAAAGTTTATCAGTTATATATTTTCAAACTATGACTAGAAAGAATTAAAAATATTCCATTCTCTTCATTCTATTTCAATATGTATTGATGAGGTGTTTTATAAAGCTGAGGGTGACTGATTAAGCTAAATTTATCAGGCATGTACTTTATCAACAGAAATTAATGTAATGACATGATAAAAAATGATATTGGATTACCTCCCTTTATCTAAATTAAGTTGAAAAATAACAGTGAAAACATCTTTTTTTTCCCCTTCAATTCTTTACCCTGCTTGAACTTAAAATAATGATACATAGAGGATGTTGAAACAGATTAGGTTTAACCATTTTATTGAACGAGTTAAATAAAATCATATTATGCACGCCTCTGGAAGGCATAATATTATCTTATTCAACTCAAATTCAATAAATTTAGTATTGAATCTACACAAATGTAATATTCTATTTATCACATAAACAATTACAGTGAAAAAGATCTGCATTTTCCATTGATGCGCATATAATTTTATATTGTAACTCTAAAATTTAGTGCCACTTCAAGCAAAGATTCTATGAAGCAAATGACTTCATGCCAAGATATATGCACGACTGTGCAATATGTTTTTTTATGGAGGCGCGTGATAAAGAGATATTCACCTTTTGCGTAATCCTGTATTTGTTTCTGCACCAGCTCGGCGATTTCTGGCCACACTATTCCATTGAGTCGTTCAAGTTCTGACTGTTTAAATATACATAAAAATCATATCAAGTAATAAAAACACGAGGCTATCTGATTTGTACGTCAGGGAGCGTATTCTCTTTTGTATCATAAGCAAAAATAACAAGAGGGCCATGATGACCCTAAGGTCGCTCACCTGTATGTAGGCCCTTGGAGCGGGGCCAGTTTAAACCCCAGGGCTTTTATTTGATCAAACTTGGAAGACACCTATAAGAAGATGTTTCATGATGTACACACTTATAATGAAAAACAATGATCTGCCCTCCCCTACCCCTGGCAGGGCCAATTTTAACCCAAGGGCTTTTATTTGAATAAACTTGGTAGACACCCATAAGAAGATGTTTCATGCTAAACATCTAAGCTGAAGCTCATTGGGTTTTTTAAAAGAAGATTTTTTAAGTTTTTACTATATACATATAGGGAAAATCAATGACCCCCGGGGCAGGGCCAATTTTGACCCCAGGGCTTTTATTTGAACAAACTTGGTAGAAACCCATTAGAACATTTTTCATCCTTAATATCTAAACTCTAGCTATTTGGGTTTTTTTCAAAGATGTTTTTTAAGTTTTTCCTATACACATATAAGGAAAATCAATGACCCCCAGGGCAGGGCCAATTTTGACCCCAGGGCTTTTATTTGAACAAACTTTGTAGACACTCACTAGAAGATGTTTCATGCTTAATATCTTAACTCTAGCTATTTAGGTTTTTTCAAAGAATACTTTTTAAGTTTTTGCTATACACATATATAAGGAAAATCAATGACCCCCTGGGGCGGGGCCAATTTTGACCCCAGGGCTTTTATTTGAACAAACTTGGTAGACACTCATTAGAAGATGTTTCATGCTAAATATCTTAGCTCTAGCTCTTTTGGTTCTTTAAAAGAAGATTTTTAAGTTTTAACTATATGCATATAGGGAAAATCAATGACCCCCTGGGGCGGGGCCAATTTTGACCCCAGGGCTTTTATTTGAACAAACTTGGTAGACACTCACTAGAAGATGTTTCATGCCAAATATCTAAGCTCTAGCTCTTTCGGTTTTTTAAAAGAAGATAATTAAAGTTTTTTTCTTTTGGTTGCCATGGCAACCAGAGTTCTGCATGGAATTAAATTCTTTGAACAATTTTTAAAGGTGACCACCAAAGGAACATTCCTGTGAAGTTTGGATGAAATTGGCTTAGTGGTTTATGAGGAGATGTCATTTAAAGTAAAAGTTTACGGACGGACAGACGGACGACAGACGGACGCCGGACGAAAAGCAATCACAAAAGCTCACCCTGTCACTTTGTGACAGGTGAGCTAAAAACACATCCCCTTAGTCACATAATCAAACCCCAGGAAAAAGTATGAGCATCTGAATATGACTTTTCTATCTTTATCTCTTTTCCTGCAGTCACAATCAGTTAACCCTAGAAAAAATTATCCAATCAAAGAGCATGCTCTGGCCAGAAAGTGAATGCGAGAAACTAATACCTGCACCTCCACTTAACGCACTGTGCATGTTTTGGTATATGACTTTTTGACACACTTTCAAGTGTAAAGTCTACAAACTATGACACAATGTTATTTTGATGCAATTCATATCAAGGCAAATGCATTATATATTTACATTAAATTAAAACCAGAGTGAAAACTACCAATACCACCATCACCACCAAATCTCACACAATATATGAATATATCAATCTATTGATACATACTTTAATTATTCAATCAATGCAGCCTTACTGGCAAACGTTAAGATTATCAGACAGGCAGTTCAACAACCATAGTTGTAGTAATTTTCAACCCAAAGAAATTTCACTACCTTTAAAGGGTATAAAACTATAAGACGTATAAACCTATATCTTATAAAATATTTCTAAAGAATAAATTACAATAAAAATTGTTGACAGCAAAATATTATGGTTATTATTCTCGAAAGAGTTGTAACATACAATTATGAAAATATCTCTGTTCTTTAATACACATAAATATTGTACATAAACAGGAATAAACTATAATTTTGCTTTTTACTTTTTAAGCATGGTTTTTATCCGTTTTGCAATGATTTTGAGTATGTGACATTTGCTTTTAAGGCAATTATCTTCCATATTTCTTTCATACAAGAATTTTGGAAGTATTCTTTTTTTAAAATTCAAACAATAATTCTTGCAGTAGAAAATGATATAACATTATACATGTACATCTTAAACATTAATCTTCATATTATTTGATATATACAGTCATACAAGAAACAATATAAACCTTTTTTCCGAACACAATTTTTCCGAGTTCCTTTCTGTTCACCTCTCCATCTTCACCTATAACCTGGTCACCAAATGCTGCAACCACTTTCTCAAAACCTGGAGTACCTTTTACATAGGCTCTATGGCCTGAAAAATACAGATATAACAACAGTTTACAGATTTAACAGCCATGGACGATCCGTAGCAGTTGATTGCTAAAATCAATTATTAAATGGTAGGATACTACGTCACGCACAATTCAAATTGCTCCCAATCAGACTGCTATCTTGTCAGCTTAAAAATAAAAAAAATAAAAACACTTTTATTCTAAGAAATCATTAGAATATCAAAAAATAATGTAGCACTACAAACACTGGCTTAAGTACTAAATTGATATTATTTTTAAAAACATTTAAAGTTTTACTGTCTGGTTTAAGCCTGTAAATGCAGAGTCAGAGAGCATTAACAGAAAAAATACTGTATCCCATTTTCAGGACTAAACTATAAAAGTAATAAAAGCTGATATTTTAGAGTGAACAAAGAAAATAATTTACACATTGCAAACAGCACTTGCAATCTGTTTAAGTTACTAAAAAGAGGTCAAAATAAGCATACATACATTAGTAACGCAGTAGAAATATGGTGATAAACACTACAAAACCAGTCATTAATGGCACATAACATGTAAATTATTTCTTGAATCTTAAATCTGTTTACATTCCTTGAAATCTTAGTACATTTTTCTCAAATTTGATCTTTATTGAAATACTTTGGCTCAGCTGGAGGCATGCAGCTTTAATCCATAAATGGCAGTTTTCATTGAAAAGCCTCCTGTTACAAGTTCAAATTGCTATGAAACCACACGTCACCACATACTCAATCTTATATTTCCTGTTACCATGGCAACGAGGGGACATCTCAAAATTGCCAAAAATCACTATTTTGCATTGATTTTTCCATCAAATTTGATTTCAAAATGCTGCAACTTCTCAACAGATTGAGATTGAGTCAAAGGCTTTTCAGCATTTGTTTACACGTTACCTTACGATCGACCTGAAGATATGTTTAGCCTCTCACAAGTCCAATTTCTTGGAGACAAGGGGATCGGCAGACACCTTTCAAACCCCAAACAGAAGGGGCACATCCTTGATGTATCTATTTGATAGGAGATGGCGCCAAAAAGTGATCACTTTTTTTACACAATTTCTCAAACGAAAACAAATGTTGGGTGTCTAAATAAGGCATTTTTTTCACTATTTGAGGCCTCAAAAGGGGGAGGAGGCATGAAAAAAAACATCTATATAAAGTAATGGGTTAAGGGAAAATGTGATTTAATGGTACAAAGCATGTAAGTTTATAATTCAAACTATTCTTAAAAAATTAGGGCATAAATAATCAACACTTCTAAAGCATTTGACATTAACTTAAAAGCACACTATTTCTCAGAAATGAATAAAGTTTTCATTCTATAAATTATTATTAATTATGTGTTTCTGAACATTGCTTTCAATGATAAATAACATGTGAGATACTTATCACTTAGAGAAAGTAGTGCTGAATGTGAAACAATTTATCAGATTAAAGTACAGAATGAAAACAAAGTGGTATTTTGACTTTTATGCAAAATACTAAAATAACTAAATCTGTTCTAATGACCAAAACACAAAAGAAGCAAAAGATGGCTTAGCTTTATGATCAATGGGTATCTATTTTGGAAACTATAAACAGGACGCCAAAAATTAAGGTTTTGATAAATGAAATTTTTTAGCATTCTTGAGAATGAATGTGCCTTTAAAATTTGACAGAATGTATTTAATAAATCTTTTTTTTTAAATCTTTACAACTTCTCATTATTCTGGAAGTTATATACCTAACTTTTTAGGAGGCTATCAAGCTAGCTTACAGAACATCGGTGGTAACCTATTTGGGTGCCTGAAATAATGCACAGAAGGTCTTTGTCCACCAGTAAAGCTGGAACCTTGCCATATGACCTATTACTGTGTTGGTGTGACAAAAAACCCAATCAAACAAACATACCTAATTTATCACAATCAATAATCTTGGCCCCTTTGCCTTCCAATCTCTTACACACTGAAGACTTTCCGCTAGCTATTCCACCAGTCAAACCAATAATGTATGGTGTACCTGGAAGACCATCTTTAACCTAAAAGTAAAATACATTTTTTTACTAAAGGTGCAGTGTTATGTATGGTGTACATGGAACACCTTCTTGACTCTAAAAGTATAATATATTTACAAACTTAAGGTGCAGTGTAATGTATGGTGTACATGGAAGACCTTCTTTATTTTAAAAACAAAATACATTTACGTACTTAATGTGCATTGAATAGAAAATCACCTTTTTTTCATGCATAATGTTAAAGAGGGACTTTCTATAAGTATGAATTATTAAGTATGGTGTACTGGAGGGACCTTCTTTACGTTACATGTATGAAGTAAGAATTATTAAGAATGATAACCTAAGGGATCTTCTCTAATTTACATGTATGAAGTATGAATTTCTAAGTATGGTGTACAGGAGGGACCTTCTTTAAGTGACATATGAAGTATGAATTACAAAGTATGGTGTACAGGAGGGACCTTCTTTAAGTAACATGTATGAAGTATGAATTACAAAGTATGGTGTACAGGAGGGACGTTCTTTAATTGACATGTATGAAGTATGAATTACAAAGTATGGTGTACAGGAGGGACCTTCTTTAAGTAACATGTATGAAGTATGAATTATTAAGAATGGTATACTAGAGGGACTTTCTTTAAGTTACATGTATGAAGTACGAATAATTAAGAATGGTATACTACATGTACTAGAGGGACCTTCTCTAAGTTACATGTATGAAGTACGAATTATTAAGAATAGTATACTAGAGGGACCTTCTCTAAAGTACATGTATGAAGTATGAATTTTAAAGTATGGTGTACAGGAGGGACCTTCTTTAAGTTACATGTATGAAGTATGAATTACAAAGTATGGTGTCCTGGAGGGAATTCAGTGCAAAATTTTTTATTCAATACATGTAAATGTTCATACAAAATTTTAGTTTTTACAAAAATAGGTCTAGTATGATTAAAGGATTTAGGTCTTCAAGACTTCAAAAATATGCAAATTAGGAAGGAAAAAGTTAAAATTAGAGAAAAGTTTTTTTTCGAAATTTTGGCATCACAAAATTAAAGGAACTCCACTGAGGTCTATAAAATTTGAATGTCTAACAAAAAGTAACTGTATATTTCAAACAATTATATAGATAATAAAGGCATCAAACAACTGAATATAACAATTACAATGAAGGCAAATTCTTAACATGTACCTTAGTTTAATTAATGATATCACAAAAACAGTATCAAATTCAGGAAATCATATTTTCGCAAATATTTCTGCCCGCAAAAAATCCACTTTTTGAATACGCAATATTTTGTGACGCATAAATATCCACTTATACAGTATTCTGGGAAAAAAGAGTGAATAAATAATCTGAAATTTAGCACACAGTCTAGACCTAATGTAAAACATTTATCTTGAAAAATTATTTCTAGTCAGGTCAAGTCAAAAAAAAAACCAGTGTAGTCCCTTTAAAGTTTTTTCATTACCTTTATAGGATTAAACAATGTGCCAAGTAATCTTTTTCTGAAAGACGATGAGCTGATCTTGTTCTCCTCGTACTGTGTATGACACGAGTCTTCTACCAGATCTATCGTGTACTTTTCTAATAATTTCATTCCCTGAATAACAAAATAATCATTTTTCTCATAACTTCATTCCCTGAATAACAAAATAATCACTTTTCTAATAATTTCATTCCCTGCATAACAAAATAATCACTTTTCTAATAACTTCATTACCTGAATAACAAAATAATCACTTTTCTAATAACTTCATTCCCTGAATAACAAAATAATCACTTTTCTAATAACTTCATTCCCTGCATAACAAAATAATCACTTTTTAAAGGCACATTATGCACCAGAAACAAGTAACTTATTCTCTCTTTAGTAAGGGCAGACATTCATGAGTTTTATAATGTTTTTAGAGCATGTAACATGCTTATAACAATGAGAAATCATGCTAGAAACAGTTAGTTAATAATTATCTACTACACAAACTTTTCAATCTCCAATGTTTCGAGGGGTTAAACCCTCTTTTTAAAGAGGGGTTTCCTAAAACAACAACTGGAGACATAAGGCTTTAATTTATTTCTTATTTAACATGGCATGCAAATTCCTTTTCATATTGAGGGTTCCCATATTAGCATCAATGGCATGCATGCATGCTTATTGCAGTAATCTGTCCTTCATATTGTTCATCATAATTTTGTTTGTTTGTTTCATTTTACGCCTTTTTCCAACAGTTTTGTTTGTTTGTTTGTTTCATTTTACCCCTTTTTCCAACAGTATTTCAGTCAAATAGGCGGGTAGTTTCCTAACCATCGTTCCTGGAGAGTTACAACAGTACTTCACTACCTTCCTCCTCGCTAAACTACCAAAGCATCTCTGGGGATCGAACCCGTCGACCACGGAGGCGGTACTTGTTCATCATGAAATTATTTTCTTAATGGAAGATAAATTTCCTTATATGGATGCTTAGAAATTTTACTATAGGCTGTATACCTTTTTCTGTCTCTCCTCATTTATCATCTCCCCACCTTTCTTTGTTTCCTGACTCAATACTATAAGGTCCATGTCAGGATCTACAACAGTCGGGCCAAACCCATCAGTAATTGGGACCACACTGTACACCATGGACGGTTTCACATCATTGAGGAAATCTTTCACTGATGAAATTCTTTCTTCCACAGGTTGTATCAGCTCTAATAGTGTTTTTTCTACATTTGAAAAAAAAAAATGTCATCAAAATATTCAAATGAGGTCACATTACACTACATGTACATTGTGAATTTTTCTTAAAGATTGGGAAAAAATAAGCATATTGGGAATGGGTTTGTTAACTCAACTCGTGGGGAAAAGGCATGTCATTACTGGAGACCTTGTTTCAATACAGCAAACATGTTATGTTCATGTTTTTTTTTCTTTTTATTTTTCAAACATTCATTTGAAAGGGGCATTTTTCTTGTCCCTTATAAATTGCTATTTTTATCATATTCTAAATAGACAATAATGGTTGGAACTGAAACTGTGTAGAAAAAATATAACAAATCTGGTCATTCACTTTCTACACATTCTCATATTGTCACCTTAGTGCAATAACTGATCAACTCCTATTGGCAATTACTGATTAACTCCTATTTGCAATAACTGATTAACTCTTATTGAATTTACAAAAACTTATTACGTTATTGCCTTAAGGAGACAATATGCCCAAAATTACATCATTTACGCTCAAATTTTGATAAATATGAGAACATGCTTCAATTCAATAGAGCAAGAAAGTCTTGTTAAAACTTCTTCTTTATTGATGACAAAGGGGTTGGTTAATACAGAATTTGTTTTAGTTTGATTGTGTAGAAAGCTATAGGCTTATAGACACACTTTTGAATCCGTTCCTGGAACCAACCAGTACTGAGCAATGTGTGTAAAGTTTCTTGCTCAAGGAAACAATAACTTGCCCCTGAAGGGGTTTGAACCCATGAGGCTAGCAATCATTAGATTACTAGTCTGACATGTTAACCACTCAGCCATGCAGTGATTTTTCTCACTTAATTGGGAAGAGGCCTTAGCCTCTTGATTTTGGGAAAAATTATCGCTAAAATTGCTGATTTGGGAAGTAAAAAAGCTGGTTTAAGTTCAGATTTTTGGGAAAACTGCATGATTTTAAAGAAAATTTCAATTGGGAAGAGGCCTTTTTTCGGAGTCTGTTATATAAGTAGGAAAATCACTGCCATGCCGCCACAGGGTTTTTCTTTCCAGCACTTTGGAAACATGACTTGATCCCAAGAATTGGGAATTTTTACGATTTTTAAGACAAAACTGGGAAAAGTGACATCATATTGTATGTTTACATCAAATAAGACAAAGAAATCGAATATTAGATTAACCAAATTCCTTTAACATTTCACTAATAAGCACATATTACAATTTTAAATGCAAAATTACAATTTTCTATGATATAGTGCAGTTACATGTACCAAATTTTAATAATTTTACTAATTTTATTTTTTGTTCCTTGGATTAGGAATTTTCTCCTTGAAATTGGGAAAAAATTATCTTTTTTTTTTTGGCATCGGGAACACGACCCAATATCTGTTATCGAAAAGGCCAGAAAAACCTTGCTATGTAACAATAAGTGCATTTATACTTACTATTGTTCATTTTTCCATCCGTAACACCCACTGTCAATTTTTCTGTGCCCAATAAACAACCTTCTGTTAACAAAATCTTGTGGCCAATATGAAGACGATCGAATGTTCCACCTAAGACGGTATGAGGATACTGCTTTAAAACTTCCTCACTTGGTTTCTGAAAAATAAAATCAATGATACAGTTCACTTGAGAAATAAAAATGTTAACCAAACATACCTGTAGATATAATTATACAAGAAGTTATAATCATAAAAAACAATTTGTAAATTTGTTTTTATATATATATATGAGCCGTGTCATGACAAAACCAACATAATGGGTTTGCAAC
The DNA here is from genome assembly GCF_026571515.1 of Ruditapes philippinarum. Taxonomy (NCBI): domain Eukaryota; kingdom Metazoa; phylum Mollusca; class Bivalvia; order Venerida; family Veneridae; genus Ruditapes; species Ruditapes philippinarum. The sequence continues at coordinate 61,472 of NW_026854133.1, forward strand.
AAGCATGGATCAAGACCAGCCTGCGTATCCGCGCAGTCTGATCAGGATCCATGCTGTTCGCTATCAGATTCTTGTCTATATGGTTCGTAAGCGAACAGCATGGATCCTGATAAGACTGCGTGGATGCGCTGGGCTTAAAAGCTGAACCTGAAGTCTTGAAGAATAAATTAAGCTACTTCTCCTTCTCATGTAGCTTAATTTAGCTGCATGCGTGATTTTTACGCTAATTTCAGCACAGTTTTGGTAATTCCCTGGTAGGCGAGTCACCTTAACAACTTTCCTGGTCAACTAACCAGTACCGGTAATTAGCAATTTCTCCACAAGTGACAGAGTACTAATCCAGCACGATTTCTGAATTATCATTTAGAGACAAAAGACCATTAAACAGGAACTCCACATAGGTCCGAAAGCCGAAAAACTTAAAAATTTTTTACACAGATCAGCTGGGGCACGTAAAACAGGAAGGCATGCAAAAAAATAATTCAGAAATATACTCAGAAAATTAATTGAAAAGTGTATTTTTGTGCTATTTTTGATATGATTTGAGTAAAAAGTGTTTAAACGCTTTTCAATTTTTGGTCATTTTTCACAATATGAATAATAATCCTGGATAAATCGTAATAACCAATGATCTAAAATTTTGCACACAAGTTACTGATCTAGACCTACATCAAACTGAGCATTAAAATCGAAAAAATTTTTTATTTCCAGTTTTGTCATGTCAAAAAACCTCAGTGGAGTCCCTTTAAAATGTTTGAGATCATTGTCACTGTGAAATCCCCACTCAAACCAGCAATTTTTTAACCCTGGTTCTTGTTTGAGATCTATCTCTTGATAGACTAAGTCTAATAGGCTATTTATGTGTCACCTAGGAAGCTGAATTTCTTTTATAATTTAAATATTTGGTTTAAACATGTTTATTTATTTAAAAACATATTTAACAAGTGGACAATATTTACTAAGTACATTTTGGGATTGGGCAGAAAACTATATGAGAAAGCTTATGAGTGTCCTCTCCCATTATATATAATTATAAGAGATCTTACCTCTTCAGTATTTGAGTCATCAGTTTTTTGTCGTTTTGGTGTACCTTCATTATCATCGACATCCAAACTTTGACAACTACAAGATGCACTGATATTAAAAGACCTATTCAGCGATTGCAGCAACACTGAGTTATTTACACCTTGCTCATGTTTAAGGTCAATCAAAACAACATCACATGGGTGTTTAAAATTATATTTCTGGAATTTTAATTCTGAACTTCCTATATGTCCCACCAGTACTCTGACATCAAGGTTACTGCAAATGTTGGCATTGGATACATAAAATTCCTTCACAAGATTTCTTATTTCATCCGTAAATGGAACTCTGAGTAGTTCAAAATGAGAATCGCAAGTCTTTGAGTTTAAGATGCCATTTTCATTGTTTTGGTCAGTATTTAATAAAATTCCTGGTTGAATGTGTATGTATGCAGTTTTTGATGCCAGTTTGTTAATTTCCTTCATGTAAAGAGGAAGGCATTTTCTAATGTGGTTTACAGGCTGTGTAAGGATAAACAAAGCCGTGTTGAACATCTTTCACTGTCTAGATACACCTGAAAATGTTAAACAAAATTTTGTTGACAACGTTATGATATTTATTTGCTCTTTGTTCAGATAAAAAAAATTTGCAATAGGATTGAAATATTTACAATGAATCATAAAACATAACTTTGGTAAATCTGCTAAGTCTATTTGTCAGCTTAGTTATTAACTGTTTATAAAAGTATTTATTGTTCAAATATTGTTTGTTTAACAGCTATGCTGTTCTTGAACAATTTTAATTTATTAATGCTTCTATTGAACTCTAACCAATAGATACAAATTAATACAGTGCAAGTTTTCCATATATTCTCTAATTTTTTGAGACACAAAAATATTAAATTCTGATATTCCAAAAATGTTAAAGAACAAAGCGGTCATGTAATGGATGTTTACCTAGCCCAACAAATTGTGCGCTTTAGTTTAGGGTTTTTTTATTATATAGACGATGGTCACCCTTCACAGACATCTATGAAATAACAGATTATAAAATCTGTCGGTTTTGCAGTTGAAATATTGAGACTAGGTGTTTGCCCTGCTTTGAATTTTCAAATTGCAGGTTAGTCTGCACAGAATTAAGTTCGGTTCCAGCAGGTTTTAGGGTAAAAAAAATAGACTCAACAGCAGTGCCAACAAAGTGACTGATTACAGTGATTAGCCCATTTTTATCTGAAACATTTCTTAACTTAATAAGTAAATTAGTGAACTACTAATCCATATAGGCTGTGGGACAACCTGGGCAATAACTGACCAACTAATTAGACCTGTCAAAGGGACATCGAGATAATGTTGGACATGTGATATTCATTTTGGTGACACTGACAGTAAGAAAAGACGCCTATAAAACCAATCACCCGTTCATTCCAAATTAATTATGCATGGGCAATATGGAAACTTGATTTTGCCATTCCTCCACTCCTATACGAATTTATATTTTTTAATGTTTTAAAGAACACTCATCAGTGTATTGGCATTAATGTTTTATTTTCATTGTGCAATTATAACATTTAAAGTTTACACTAAAACAGTATAACATTACAAAAGTCAATCAATGCGTTAAACAAATGACAAAAGCAAAATGCATTAAAATACCAAACAACCGCGTGTAATACGTTTGTTTTTTCACGTTTCTATTTCTAAACAAGTCCAAAGTTTGGTGTAAATGGCGTAATTTCAACCAAGGGACGTAACTGCTGCTTTATTGCAAGCATATGATAAATCCGTTATATCACGTGCTTAAACCGTATAATATGTGTCGTTCCTTTCCGTTCGCACTAGATATTACATACGGCTCACTGTCTTTAGTCGTTGGCGTAATTTTAGCAATTTCATCACTATATTGTGAATAAAAATACATTTTTTAAGATTTTTTTAGTATATAAATAAAGATATTATTATTATATGTGTTCATTATTAATAAACATAACTATTGTATGTTAATTATATTATTTTCACTAGCATCGTTTTTTAATAGAATCGATACAAAATTATGCTGACCGTAAAAAATTCATAACTAGAGGCCGAGTAGACTTACAAGCTCGATATCCTGCCTTAGGTGTGAGAGGCCTGGTGTTCAAATACCTTTTTCTTTTATCATAAACAATAGTTCAAACATCTGATACCAAGAATTGAATGAGATCTGGTGTCGGTATTCTAGGAAGACGCCCCAGATATATTACAGAATATACATTTATATTATATACCAATTATCTTTTGAAACAAAAAAAAGGCAAAAACTTGCATTTTAAGCGTCGATACACAAAATTGATGCATGATAATGTGAACAGGCCCACTCAAACAGTAAAATTTTGTTGTTTTTATTATTTTCTAAGGATCCCCCCTTTTCCAGACTTAAAAGTTAATTGCCTAAAGTCGCGGATTTATGTAATTAAAATCCATGCTAAAGTCGTATATTTTTAGTATACAAGCATATTTTACACTGTATGTATTGAAATTAATGCTTTTTATTTGATTCTTAATTAATGGTGTTTGCATTTTGATTGTTTAAGACTGTCCAAAGTTTTTCACCAATTTTAGCAGTGAAAGATTGCTGCACCCATCACAAACGTATACGTATACTACTGCTTAATATTCAGCTTACTGGCGAGAACCGATTTATACCCACCCGACCAGTTCAGTCCAAGACCACCTAGCATAGCCGTGCCGTCTGATCAAGGTACGCACTGATCGCTATATTCAGTAAGTACATATATGTATTTTGAAAATTTCCATAGAAATGATTTTCCATATAAAATGATGAACGTTTATTTCCGGTTTGAAAGATGACAGGTTTGTACAAGATATTTATCATCGGGGTTACTGCTACTCATGCTTTGATGTGATTTTTTTTTTTTTTTTGGGGGGGGGGATGGGTCTGGGGGTTGCATTTAAAATATCACCTTCTATAAGGTAATTCCACTATCCAAATCTACGGTCATTGCTTTTTAATACTATAACATATGCCTGAATGCATAAGAAAACAATCTATAACGTCGTTTTGATTACATGAATTATACATTGCTTGACTTTGTAAGTGGTCATTAAAGTAGGTTAAGTTCTAAAAACGTTTGTCTCCATGTCCTGAAAATTCATGAACCGAGTTATTTCGACATCATTGAATTCTTTTAATATTTGTGGTATTTTATTTTGCTGACGCCAATCTAACGGAATTTTAAGAATCTAAGTTAAGGACAAGGAGATTTCAAAATACACTGAACTTTTGACGATTCTACAGATAAGACAAATATTTGTAGCATTTCTATATTGGAACAATAGAGAAGTTCACCACCGAATTTAAAGTAAAGTGTAAAAACAATTTTGGTTTAAAGGAACTTCACTGAGGTCTCAAAGCATAAACATAAAATTAGAATTGGTTAATACAGAATATATTTAAGTTCGATTGTGTTGGAAGCTATTAGCTTATAGACACATTGTCGAGTCTGTTCCTGAAGCAAACCAGTACTGAGCAATAAGTGTAAAGTTTCTTGCCCAAGGAAACAACGAATTGCCACTGATGAGGTTTGTACCCATACGAATAGCGATCATTAAATTAGTAGTCCGACGCATACCGCCAAAATATGCATTTGTTATATGTCTTGATTAAGCCGTGGCACTTAAAACAGAGATAAATGCAAAAGACATCTAAGAAATATACCCAGTAATAAATTGAAATTTCTATTTTTTGTGCAATTCTTAGCCCGATTTGAGTCAAAGCGTTGCAACGTTTCACCATTAGAATAATTTTTCTGGGGAAACGGAGAGAGCTAATTGATCTGAACTTTTGCACACAAGTTATTGGTCTAGACCCATATCAAATGGGACATTAATCTCGGGAAATAATTTCCAATCCAGTCATGTCAAAAATCCACGGTGGAGTCCCTTTAATCATTCGGACCGAAATTCCTTCAAAAGTGACATAATCTAGAACTTAAGATTTCGAAATAAGAAAATAAATGTTCCAATTGCTATTGAAAATGCTGCAAGATAATAGAATGAAAGAAAGATTTGTAACATTCTTTCAAAATGAATGTTTATAACAAACTCGTAGCTCAGTATTTTATGATAAATAAAATTGTTGCCATCAATATAAGAAAAACACCTTTTTAAAAAAGAAAAAAATGTAACGTAACGCTTCTGTAATTTTCGTTTTTGATTTAAAAAAAGAAGAAGTGAAAAACATTATGGAAATGTCCATACAGTATTTGAATGTTTCAGTTTATTGGCAAATCGGCATATACAATATACCTTTGGCCATTTACAATATACAAAAGGATGGCCAAGATAATACAATTTACATTTAACATAAATACAATACATGAAATACAATACAGTTATAATACAAGAACCTAAGAAGCAGCAATAATTGCAAGTTTTTCATTTCTCAAATGCATAGCATAAAATACAAATTTGGCAATATTCCTAATAGTTCTATTATTACTTGAAGACAATAATCTAGTAAATTTATTAATGCATGGAAAAGAATAATTAACATTATATTTTCGACGAAGGTTTCTATAGAGTGGACAGCATAACAAAAAATGATATTCAGATTCAACATTAAGTGAACAAAGTTTACAAGTTCGTAGGTTTCGATCAATACCTGCAAATCTACCACTTTCAATTTCAAGAAGATGGAACAGAGTCTAAAACGAGACAATTCTTTTCTTTGATGCTCATTTGTAACAATATCTAGATACTTTTCATATTTAAACTCACATTTGAATTTTCTATAATAATATAACTTAGATTGATTCATTATTGTATCATTCCATGTTTGAACGTACTGATCACGTAGCCTTTGTTTTAACATTGGCAAATAATTCATATCAAGGTTTAGAGAATTCCATAAGTAGCTATATCCAAGACTATCAAGTTGTTTTTTAACAGACGATGACCAAGTAGACATGGTATTATTAGGTAACAAAGCACATTGTTCCAAAAATATTGTATGTACTAATGACCCTGGATATTTCATTATATTTAACCAGTATTTAAGAGCACGTTCTTTACAGATAACAGATAAAGGAAAGCGACCAAGCTCTCCAAGCACAGCAGCATTGGAAGTCTGAGGTCGAACACCAAGGACTATTTTACAAAAACGGAGATGCAATTTGTCGATTTCTTTGCAGTTATATATTCCCCAGACTTCAGATCCATACAATAGTATTGGAACAACGAGAGAGTCGAATAGGGACAATTTAGTTTTAATGTCTAGTTTTATTCTACTAAACACAGACAACAAATTGTTATATGCCTTCAGAGCTTGGTCGCTTAAAGTTTTTACAGCATTAACCATAGAACCAGTATAAAAGAATTGTATACCAAGATAACAAAATGAATCAACTATTTCAATAGGCTCATTATCAACAAACCAGGTATAGTTATGTCTAGATTTTCTCTTTTCAAAAATACATATTTTGGTTTTATCTACATTAATTTTCAAACCCCATTTTCGTGAATACTCATATACCTGGTTGAGTTGGAGTTGTAGACTGTCAGGATTGGTAGTAAATAGTGCAATGTCGTCAGCAAACAATAACATGTACATTGACAATAAATTTATATCATCATTAGAAAGTTGTGAGAAATTAATACAAGAAGATATATCATTTACAAATAAAATAAAAAGAAGGGGCGAGAGTGGTTCCCCTTGTTTCAGTCCGAGTGAGATATCAAAGAATTGAGCATTCGAGCTATTATCATGATTTTTTATACACGACTTAACATTTTCATAAATCGCTTTTATCATTTTAATAATTTTGCAGCTAATTCCAGACTGTACTAATTTTATCCATAAAGCCTCGTGTATTACAGTATCGAAAGCTTTCTCGTAGTCAATAAAGGCACAATAGAGTTTACACTTATTTAACAAAACCTTCTGAATTATCGCATGCAAAAGAAAAATACAATCGGCAGTACTACGCTTATCTCTGAACCCAAATTGGCTGTCATTCAATACATTTTCATTTTCACAAAATTTATTAATACGATTACGTAATACAAGCGAAAATATCTTAGCAACAACATTTACAAGAGTTATCCCTCTATAATTAGCAGGGTCAGTATAATCACCCTTTTTATGAATTGGAACAATTGCTCCTTTACTCCATGCCTCAGGATATTCACCTTTATCATAAATAACATTAAAAATTTTGACAAGATATGGTGCAATAAATTCGTTTGAATCAATAAAAAAATCTGCTACATTTCCATCAATATCACTGCTTTTAAAACGCTTTAAACTGGAAATGGTTTCCTTTACCTCATTTAAGGAGAAAGGACAATCAAGACTGTCTATGTGAAGTGCTTCATCTCTAACACTATAATCATCATCATTAAAAGTACTCTCGTGTTGTGTGTTCGAAATATTACGAAAATGGTTAATAAAATCATCTAGACTAATATCATTTCCTTTTCTATTACATCTATTATTATATTTACGTATATACTTCCAAAATTTTCTAGAGCTACTTTTGCTAAGATCCGACAAAGTTCGTTTTTCTCTATCAAAATAATTCCTTTTAGCGATTTTTTTTACATTACAAAATTGTTTACGTGCATTCAAAAATAAATGTCTATGTACATCAGTTGGACTTTCGCTAAATAGTCTTTTACATCTATAAAACTCAATTTTACTAGCTTTGCATTCGTTATTAAACCATGGTGACCGCTTAACATTTGGTCTAATTGTACGCTTCAGCGAACAAGTTTTACCTTGAAGCTGAAATGAAATATCAAACACAATATTAGAAAAGTCATAAATACAGGTATTTATATCAGATTCATTCAACATGAGTTTATTAGTTATTTCCTCGAATATAGCCCTTTTATCATTCAAAACTGTATTCAATTTATTAATATCACAATTTTCCCATATAATTTTGTTAAATGAATTAAAATTAACTACTTGTGTTTCCATATGCATATAATTGAGATTAAACGATATTGAACAATGATCCGAAAATTCGGATAAATCATGTACTTTCATACAATCGATCAAAGAAAATACATCTATATCAGTAATAACATAATCGACCACGCTAGCGGCCCTATTGTTACGTATTGTATTATAGCAAGTAAATTTTCCTGGTTCTAATCGACCATTCAATATATATAAACTATTTTCCTTACATAGGCTTAGCAATTTATTACCAAAGCTATTTAAATGGTGATCCAATGATGATCGTACCGGTAGATTTACCGAGAAGTTATCACTCAAGGGCATATCAATATAGCGGTCAAGGTTAATATCATTCACAACATCTGACCTTTGACTTACTCTAGAGTTTAGGTCACCGGTCAACATGACATTACCTAATTGTCTATAATGACGTATATCGTCAGCTATTAACTCAAAGAAGTCAAAATCAAACAATGGTGAATCCCTATTCTTATACACATTTGAGTCTTCGGGCGGAATATAACAACTACAAACATAAATGTCATTCAAAGTACCAAAATAAGATTTTTTCAGTTTAAACCATATCACACCTTTATCGTTTAAGCTCATTAACTCAATATGACCTGATAGTTTCTCTTTATAAAATATAATTATACCACCGCTGTAACGCTTTGCCCTTTTATTTATATTTAGGCCGCGGACACGAAAAACTTTCAAAGTGATCTATGCTAATATTTGATATTTTAGAATTCCAGGTTTCAGTAGTAATGATAATGTCATATTTGTTTAGAAAATTGATAAAGTCACTATCATTCAGTTTTTTACAAATTCCTTGCACATTCCAAAGAAGAAATTTTAGCTGCTTCTCATCTGCTTCCTATTCATGGGTCATAGCTTGCTCGTCCGGCTGCATATCCGCTTCACGGCGAGCATTCTGTATGACAGACGACGCTCGCGGGCTTGAGTCCCTCTTACTGTTGTCCACGGTGCGCATATTCACGTGTTTGCCTTGCTGCCACCGTGGCGCTTGTGTCGGTGCTGGACCTGGCGGTAGGCTGTCAGCCGTGTAGGCGCGATTCTCGATGTATAGAGTGTCATATGAAAGAACTGCCTCTTTATTATTTTGCCTAGCTTGAATTAGGTAGGGAATAAGTATTTTCCGTCGTTCTTGTATAGCTTTCGGGAATTGGTCACTTATGCGATATTGTTTGCCATCAAGATTATCCCGCGCTTTCTGTTTTACTTCCATTTTGTCGCCATAATAATTAAAACTTCACGACTATCGGCCGAGATTTTTAGGGTCAAATTTTCCAATTCGATGGGCTCGGTCGATTTTGAATCTAATTTCAGCATCATTAATACCGAGCTTAGATGTACAAAAATTGATAATTTTGATTTTACAGTCCTCCGTTCTGCGATCATCACGTGACTTTTCCTCGTCAAAATTAAAGAAAAGGAGGTTATCCCTCATAAGCCTAGATGTAACATCTACTATATCATCAGACATACTTTTATTCTCTAATTTTAATTTTTCAACAGTTTTAGCCAGTGCAGCATTTTCATCTTTTTCGGCTTTCAAGAGTTTTTCAAGTTGTTTGTGTTTATTGCTCAACTCATCACATACCTGCGTATCAAAATTTCTGCTTACCTCCATTTCCGTGAGACGACTATTGGTATCAGTTACTTTTGTTTCAAGTGATAATACACGTGTTTCAACTGACGAGATTTTCTGCGATATTTTACACATTTCAGATTCAAGTTTATCTAATTTTGAAAGCTTAGTTTCTATAGATTTTTGGTGGGTCTCTATAGAGGTCAATTTTGACATCATAGAATCGTACCATGGTAATCCCGTTGGACTCAAATATATTTCAATTTATAGATGAATCAGTCACCAAGGAAAGCATATCAAAATGTTCTATATTCAGGAGAAAGTTTCATATAAGCTGCAAGCTTTCTACTCAATCCTGAATACAATTTATATATTGTAATTGTGTCTGTAAATATTGATGAAGAAATGAATATTGTTTAAACCAAACTTTCTATAATCATTCTTTTATTAAAGCTTTGATTCTATATCATATAACAAAGAAGTGAGAGTGGATATTTATTGTAAGATATTGACTGGCTCCCTGCTCTGGTTGACTGGCTGTCTAGCAAGCTAAACGACGTGCAAACAGGCGGATTGACGGACGGGTAGATGGACAGGCTGACTGTCTGGTCCACCGACCGGAAGACTAGCCAAAACATTTAGAATTAAACTGCAGCAAACTGCATACGTGCAAATTAGGTTTTACTGAAACCAACTAGCATTTCATTTGGAAGTTATTATTATAACAGCCTTATAATTTTAGTTATACTCGTATTAATCGACCAATATTATTTCATTAAAGATAACTGTCTGTTTATGCAAGCTCTACATATTTTGATTGCCATGCCGTGTTTTCAATCCGTAGGCATTCCTGCAATATACAGTGAAATGCTAGCCTTAAGTATTAATCATTGAACTTTAATGTATAATGTTGTTATGGATGGTAATGATGTCCTATTCTTAAAATGTTGATATTGATAATGCTGTTGTTGTTGATGATAATGATGATGATGATAATGATGACAATGATGACAATGATGATGTATTATTCTTATTATGATGATCTTGATGATGATGTCGTTATTGTGGTCGTCGTTGTTGTTGTTGATGATGATGATGATGATGATGACGATGACGATGATGATGATTAACTACATAATTCAAAGTGTTCATCTCCAAGATGTGTCAATAGATTGTGTCCATAGATTGAGAAATAGAACAGGAACCATGAAGGAACTTTTTCAACAAGTCTTAGCTAGCAACGAGTACAAAACTGTCAAATAACTATCCGAAAACTGGGACATGTGTAAGATTAGAAAAGTAGAGTGCTCAATTGTTCTATTTATTAGCATATGATACGAAATGCCCTTGTGACGGGGTTGATGTAATTTGTTACAAAATAAAGTATCTCATTTTCTTCTTTAAAGGTGCACGCCTCCAGATGAGCCAAAATATTTCAAGAAAATCAATATTGAGAAAAATGTACTAACATTTTAAGAAAGGTAAAAACATTCAAGATCCAAGTTAAATTTTACATGTTATGTGCGGTTTAAGACTGATTTTGCGGTATTTTATCACCATATTTCTACTGCGTTACTAACGCAGTAAGGGCTGTTTTTGCATATGTTGACCACTTTTTGGTAATTTTCTTGGATTGTAAGTGCCGATTGCAATATGTAAATTACTTTATTTGTTCACCTCACAATATTTTACTTTTAAATACATTTCTAGAATTCTCATGCAATATTGACATGAATCTGTAAGCGTGCTGCTTTGAAGGTTTATATAAAAAAAACTCTTCACCGATTTTATAACGGGTCACTACCACTATATACGCTTTTTTATTCAGACTGGACCTAGGTTAAATTTTCGGCTGCAGGTCCCTTCAGCTGAAATCACCTTAACCTAAAATATTTGCTTGATCAAGTGCACGAATTAAATTGGTAGTTTGAAATCAAATTTTGTGACCGGCGTTTGCACGAAGATATAAACATTCAGTGCATGATTCAACCAGTCCAAAAGCGTGCTCCCTAAGTGAGACTCGATTGGAAGTATTCCGGTTTGACGTCGGGAATATTTTAAACATGATATGATTGAAACCATGTCACGCAAGGTTTAGTTGCATCTGCTTTAGACTTTGTCCACATAAATTATCAAGTTTGCTGGTGTGAACAAAGAAAACCACTTGTGTGCATCTCGCAATTAAGATGATAAAGAAATCGAGTGTCATTGAGGTTCAGCCCTTTAATTAGTATTTCTCGACATTAACGAATATATTCTCTTTATTTTACACCTTATACAATATAACCATTGGACTTTCAGCGTTAGAACTACTCTAAGTTCCAATATAAATCAAATTATCGGATCCAATCTTATCAATATTGCCTCGTTTCCATTTCCAGAGTACATGACATCCATATCAAATCCATATCACACACCATATTGCCTCGTTTCCAGTTCCGTAGTACAGACATCTATATCAAATTCACATCATACCCCATTTAGCCTCGTTTTCAGTTTAAAAGTCCAAAATATCTATATCAAATGCATGTAGTACTCCACTTAGACTCATTTTCATTTTCAACGTCAAAGTATTGTCAAAATGTCAAAATATGAAATAAAGAGATCATAATCATTTGTGAGAAAAATACTGATTCTATTGGACTCGTATACAGCTACAAAACCTATAGTCGACTCAGTTAGCGCCCCGTCCAATATAGGTTTAACAGCTGATTACTCGTCCAACAGAATTCAGTATTGATCTCAACAATTATTATAACTAAAAAGTACAAATGTATATGATTATTGGTTTTAAAGATTATTGACTTGTTTATAACGAGATCCAGCTGAGTAATTTAACGCAAGGAGCAGCAGAGTTACCCATGCAACTAGTGCTACTACAGTGCTACTAGTGCTGAACAAGTTAGTTCAGTCGCCACATTACTGCGTGGTTTCATTTTATATAAGATAGATGTACCTGACCGAGTTTTCTTCATTTTTAAGACCTACTTATTTCTAAATAGGGACATCACTAGAGAGATTTCTTATATATATGACCGGTGCCTAATACACGCACTAAGTATTCTTAATTACAGGACATTAAAGCTAAAACTAAAGATAACTATAAGTAGTTATAATATAGTTAAGTTGAGATATATCTACTCTACCCTGTATACAAAGATTACCAAGGTTTAAATAGAACCAATCTTTAGCCCGCATACAGGACAAACAAGACCTTGAAGTTATAAAACTTTTTTTCTGAGCGATATATCTGGAATCTCAGGAATTCTATCGATTAAACTGCATTCTGTGCCAATTATAAGGTCGTGCAATTATAAAATATTGTTTTAACAGTAAACACATTAAAAACCTTGGTTTGAAGTTCCAAAGAAATTTTCACAGCCCGTAATCAGGTCTGAAAGTCTCATGCAGGAATTTGATTGGCCAGAAACTGGCAAGGAACTGTACACTGACCAATGGAAATCCTCGGGACAGAGCTCAGCCTTGAGTGTCAAAGGAAAGCAATCGACGATTATTATTATTGGAAAGCTCTCCACAGTAGATCTTAAACCTGGGTTCAATTCTAAAATCAAGCTCGAACTGACGCCAAATACTTTATATACATTTTATGTTTGTTTTGTTTTACTTTTCTTTTGGCCCGTACATTACATTTTGGGAATTATCTTATATGATTATTGTTTTGTTTATATCCTACGGTCTTGACAAATATATATTAGAAGAAAAAAAAACACACAGTTTCTTGGCTACCATAATATCTGTCCTTCTTTAATTTTATTTTGTAGCACACAAATAGATTATTTTCAAATATAGTTGTAATCTCGGTTCGTTACAGTACAGCATGACCTTCCATATATTTATTATCTTATTTTGCGCATGACCGATTGGAAACAATGTGATGTTTTTGATCACCAGGTCACATGACCACTGAAGTCTCGCGTGATAATGAAATTATCACGGGTTCTGTTTTTTTCGGGGACAACTCAAAACATATAAATATGATGTCTTAACAACCGCTCTTCACTAGTGAAGGTGGAACTAAAGACATCAGATATAAAAAGTAAGAGTTTCATTTTGTTTTAAAGGGACTAAAATTATAAAATTTCGTTGCTTATCATTTATTTAAGGTCTGGTTTCTTTTATATAGACTCTTACAGTTTTAAAGGCCGAATATGCCTAAGAAATGCTTGAATTTATATTGAAATTTTCAAAAGCTTTTTATGTTTGATTTGTGGTTATATATTCCAAAAATATACTCATTGGCCAATTATCTGACCTGTTGCTTTTTTGGTAATAAGTACAGTTTTAGTGATTTAATTAGTATTTTGTATGGAAGTCAAAATACTACTTGTAAACTTTGTATACTTTTTGCTACTTTTGTTACCAATAATTTCACATTTAGCACTAATATCTTCTCGTGATAAGCATTAAACATATTTTTAAACATTATGAAAATATTATTTGCCCTTTTGACAGAAGGAAATATATATTCTTTTTTGAAGCATAATGTGCCTTTAAATAAACAGCGTAGAAGGAAACTCACTGTTTTATTTGATGCAAGTGTAGACAATTTAATGTGCACGGACTATAGTGTGCAGGAGTACGCCTAGTTACGCACCTGGTGTGAATACAAGCACTTTTAACGTCCGACCGATCACTGTATCATTTATTGCAAGCGCAAAAAAAAAAAAAATCAAAATCGACTTTAATCATTTCCTTCGATCACTGGAGGAAGATGTGTAATATAGTAAAATCAAGTCATAGAAATCGGTCAAAATACTTTTTTGTTAGATGTAAATTAAAGCATAAACAATTAAATCATAAACATATATTTTAAGATATACTTAATTTTCTATTTCTTACGCTTTTTTTTTATTGTTTAAACATATTTTATTGCACCAAATACATGTCAAATGTTATACAAATGATACGTATATAACAAAAAGCAATAGGGTTGGGAAACACGTTCTAGCAACATTAGATTAAGCCCTTTGCGGTAAATAATTTGAGAAGTTTTTTGGCGCTTATTTTAATCTATTTTACATGAAGGATATATTTCTTGAGTAGTTGTGCCATTACATTATCATTATTTTTATTCTGTAATTTTAATTATAGATTAAAGTGACGATCTTGAATATCACTTATATTATCTTTTAGTTCTTGTAAAGGAATTGCTTAAAATACAAACGACTTCTTTCGTCTCAGAAACATAATCTACGCAATCACTTAAGATCATTAAATGTAGAAAAATAAAGTATTTTAAATCACTTCAACAGAAACATGAAATTCAGCCACACGCTTTTGGTTCTTTTCATATATACTATGCTCATCTTTGAGTACAATATTCTTATCACAGAAATTTATTGAAATTCATGAAATCCTTACTGAATGTCTTTTATTTGAGTAAAATTTGAGTGTACATAGCTGTATTCCAAATTAAAGGTCACATGAAGTTGCTATTTTCTTTAAAAAAAACTGCCAGTATTTTTAATGACACTATATATTTATATTGTGACCACTAATAGTGTATAGAGTTTAAAACATAACATATCTACTTTGAATGGAGCCGAATCATGTTTATTTTATATTTACAAAGATGATGTGCAGTAGTTATCAATATTTTTAAACATCAAAATTGAGCATAGTATATCTTTAAATACAGTTTTTTCATAAGTTTTCTTTTTTATCTGAAAGTCTCTTAAACATTATATACTCTTGAATGGTTTCAGATGATCCGTGCAGCAGTATTCGCATGCCTTTTGGCAACATCGTTAGCGCTCAACAGTTTCCTTGACAACGAATGGGAGTCATACAAAACCACCTACGGTAAACAGTATGAGCCTCATGTTGAGGGACTCAGGTAATTAGATATTTTCTATTTTGTTATAAAGTTTTTTCAACCGGTCCTGGGGGGGGGGGGGGCTGGGACATGTTGCACTTCGTAGTCTCTTATCACCAATAGCACCACCCATTTCAACAAAAAAAAGTTGTATCACACTTTCAACAATTAGTTGTTTTTTCTTTTTACTCTCAAGGGATCTCGAGCCCCTCTTTCAAGAATCTTTGAACGTCTATAAATAACGATACAATTATTTGCCATCTATTAATTGACAAATATCATATGTCGAAATTATTCAAAAAATTTTGAAAAATTGAATTACAAGGCTTAACAGTATTTTGTTAATTCAATGTGATGTTCAATTCAATAAAAAGAAGTAGGACACTCATTTTTATAATTTAAATAGTTTTTATATATTTATCATACACTTTTTTCATTATCAATTATTGGCCAAACTCCAGCAAATTATTACTAATTCAATTCTACTTGACACCGAAAAAATTAGCATGATCTCACTTAAATTTTCATATACTATTATGTGTAGTATATCAACTAATAGTGTATCATATCTATCAACTATTAGCTTTATATTCGATATCACAAACTAAACATCGAGTTCAAATATTGCAGTTAACAATAATTGATTGTTGTGTTTAATTTAATCTATAGGATGACGCCTCTTATCAACATTTTAGTCATTTGACACTGATAGTAAATCACACACCCCATGTTCTATTTCCTCGTATCCTTTGTAGTATTTAGTATGATGGACGCGATTAAAACATACACATATTTTGACGGCATATTTATTGTAAATAACGTGTGATTATCATACAATTTTATTACAAAATGTATCTCTGATTTCGCTGCCAGTCGAGTAAAATTTGTCAGGCAAGATTAATATTTTTCCATCGACAATGTAAAATAACTACAAAGAATATGTATGAAATATAAATTTTCTTAATCGAAGTTACACCTTCACAAGTCTTTTAATACGCTGTGTAGATTAATATACAAACGTTTACCATTAAGGCTTCACCGTGCTCAACTGACCACATTAGTGTTACAATTGTGTCAACATTTATCTTTCATGCAACACCAGGACATTGTGACTGCAAATATTTGTTGTTCTCACGGATTATCTGGACGTCATTCTACAAGACTCACAATTCCGTAGTTAGTCCATTTCCCTCAGAAAGTAGCACACTTTTAAAAGTATACCCACATACCCGAAATGAAAATCATCAACAGCAAAAAATCACGTTTTCATATTTTCATATTCATTTCTTGTTAAGATATATGATCATGCATCAATGATATAACTATTAATAAGATTCACCTAGCACAATTTCTATACATTGGTTATATATTTTACTACAGACGTGCTATCTGGGAAAGCAACATTCAGTATGTAGAAAGACATAATCTCGAGGCCGACAGAGGACTTCATACTTACAGACTTGGAATGAACGAATACGGTGACATGGTAAACATTACAATCACATAAATGTGCACAATTATTGCATAGAGTGCAAACTTTGAAAGATCAAACCTCTCCGCAGAACGATTACCTCTTTAAACAAACAATATCAGTTCTTTTCCAAAGTATGATTTAACTATACATGACGTGTAAAGTCTTTTGAACGACGTCTCTCAGCAGCAACCAAGTTCTGTTGTTGGTTGTTAAGTTATATTGCAAAAGACAACAAATTTCAATGACTATCAAAACTCCTTACTGCCAAAAAATGTCTTTGATTCCTTGAAAACAAATTTTACATTCATGGGTGTGTCTATATGCTTATTTGATCGTAGCTTCCTACACAAGTGAACTCAAATAAAGCCTGTATCACATAAATCGTTCTGCGTCGAAGAATAAACTGGTACTAAGAATACATGTAGTAGCAAAATGTTAATGTTTTATTTCTGACGCATTCATATGGTGAACAAATTCTAAACATATAAATGTTTAATGCGTTTTTCACTAAAAGATATATACATGTATTATAAAAATATTTTTTTCAGACAAATAAAGAATTTGTAGGTATGATGAACGGCTACAAGCAAAACGTTAGCCGATCAGTCTGCAGTAAATTCACACCACCATTGAATGTTAATCTTGGAGATCTTCCCGACAGTGTTGATTGGAGGCCAAAGGGATACGTCACTGAAATTAAAAATCAGGTAACAATTACTTTACAAATATATGATACTACATGCTCAAATTTAAACGTTTTAAATTTTATCATATTGGTCATAGAAATACACGCGAAAGCATGGTAGTATGCTATGACTAGTTTTGTTATTTGAAGGGGTTTGCAATAAAAAAACAACCGATCTTGTGGAAGCAACGGTAGAGATGTTATTGATAAATCAATGTCATCTAAAGTTAAAAAGGTCAATATTATACTTTTTTCCAGGGACAATGTGGATCATGTTGGTCATTCTCCACCACTGGCTCCCTCGAGGGACAAAACTTCAAGAAGACTGGCAAATTGGTGTCACTCTCCGAGAAGAATCTCATGGACTGCTCCAAACCAGAAGGTAATATTGTTTCTTTTGTTCTTTATCTTTAAAATTTTCACAGCAATAAAACTTTAACATCAAAAGGAAAACAAATCTACCAACAAAGAAGCCACTTAGACATTTTATCAAAACTTTTTTTGTGATCAAGAGCTGCATTGTAACCTTTATGTAAAATCCAAATACTAGCATTCATGGATTTGATAGGAAAGAAGAACAAAGAGTCAGCCCCACTTTTGGAAATACAACATAAATGTTAACAACTCACTCGTGAATTGTGTCATATATTCATATCAAATACTGTTTAACTTAAATATTATTAAGTGTAAAGCTGTTTTTTTAAATAGATATTTCATCTAAGGTTAATGTTTGTTATGTTTTTGCAGGAAATATGGGATGTGAAGGGGGCCTTATGGATCAAGCTTTTGCATACGTTATCAAAAATAAGGGAATTGACACAGAGGAATCTTACCCATACAAGCCAAAGGTAAGTAAAACAACTGACATCAATTCTAAAATCCCAACATTTACAAAATGATATGAAAACCCTCTACAGCTTAATTTAGATTAATATAAATCTACATCTTCCTATTTGTAAAAAATACGACATATTCATAAGTTCTATTTGAATTTAAACCTTTAAACAAAGCCTTTCAAACTAGGTATAAATATTTTTTAGTGTTATTAATAGAAATTTTAAATTTATTCTATTCTAGAACGGCCGATGTGAGTTCAAAGAATCAAACATTGGTGCCACAGAGGTTAGCTGTATGGATATCGACATGGGATCAGAAAGTGATTTACAAGCCGCTGTAGCAACAGTAGGACCAATATCTGTAGCCATTGATGCTAGCCATCCATCTTTCCAAATGTACAGGTAAATAAAGTTCATACATTAAGGGTCTTCCTACTATACCAGTTCTTCTATCCGACAATTTTGCGGCAAAAACACAAAAGCACCGCATTAAACCATGCATGTATTCTGACCAGGCCTTAAACTATTTCTAGCTCAATAATGATATTTTAATATTTTGAAAACCCTTACACTTTGCAAGGGATTTTTCACATCCAAAGCTGGGAATATCAATTACAAAACTTCAACAGGACAAGGGTTGATGTATAACTAAAACCAGGATTATAATTGTTGCGTATACTAGTATGTTTAATGTTCAGCAGAGTTATTGATAGCATGTGTTGTAAATTTCAGATCTGGTGTCTATAATGAGAGAAGATGTTCATCAAAGAAACTTGACCATGGTGTTTTAGCTGTCGGTTATGGTACCGAAGACTCTAAAGATTACTGGCTTGTGAAAAACAGGTAGGCGATTCATCATTTATTTAGTTTGCATGCCTCCAGATGAGCCAAAATATTTCAAGAAAAATCAATCGTGACAAAAATGAACTTAGATTTTAAGAAAATTAAAAAAAATAATTCATAACTTAAGAAATGATTCTCATGTTATATGTTATTAATGACTGGTTTTGTAGTATGATCACCATATTCCTCATGCGCGACTAACGAATAAAATAGAGTGAAATTAGAATTCCTAAAGAAAGCCCAACACGGCAAAATTGAAAATGATGCCGGCTTGGTTTGATTGAGCCTGTTCATGCGCGGTACTGTTAAGTGCAAACTACCGTCCACGCCCCTCTAGCACCGGCTTAAGCAGACTTCAACATTTAACATGAACTGGTAAAATTTAGAATTTTGAAACATCCGCAGATGTGTTCAACTTATTCAATAAGGGCTATCTTTACATATTTACAAGAATTTGTTTTATAAACAGTGTAATTGTATAAATAAATGCAACCGTACGAAACAAAGGGAATATATATCTTTATAATGCTTCCGTTAGATTTGTACCGACATCTGTTTTTATTCTTATTGTACCTCTTTTATTCAGCAAGCCATTTATTAATGCTCATGCTTATTTTTTTAGCTGGGGAGAGAGCTGGGGACAAAAGGGATACATTATGATGACAAGAAACAAGGAAAACCAATGTGGAATTGCTACATCAGCTAGCTTCCCTACCATGTAATCCGATTTGGTGGAAAGATCTGCTTTGTATAATTCAAACAAGACGATTATTTGATTATTATTCTATTACGTCCATAGATATTGCTTAAAAATGTCCATTGTGAACACATTTTTTACCGTGTGCGTACTGAAATGATATATAAAATGTGTCTTGTGTGATGATATGTACACTTGGACTTGTTTTAATTTTTGTAATGTAAATTTGTAAGTTGTTTTGTATGAAATAAAAACATAAAACTGATTTGATAAAAATTCAAGCATTTATTATGATTGGACCAAAGAGAAAGAGTTCAATGATGAAAATCAATAAGAAAGATCAATTACAAAAAACCAATAAAACAAATAAATACAAATCTTAATTAAATTAATGTAAAATAATCTTAACAAAACAAAATAATGAGATTCTTAACAAAACAAAATAATGAAAATCTTAACAAAATAATAGAAATCATAACAAAACAAAAGAACAAAATCCTAACAAAACAAATAATAAGAATCTTAACAAAAAAAATTAATAAGAATCCTGATATTTTAGGTAACATTGATCTTAACCTTCTAAAGATTTTTAAGTTTTGTCGACCAGTGTGAACGAACAAGGCACACAAAGGAATATAAGTTTAATAGTCTTGTCCGTTTACAACAATAGATAACTAGTTCTTACTTTCGAACCAAGTCTTTAATCTCTGCTTGGAAAGCTTTCAAATGTTGGTATTTTAAGGATGTAAGGGCAACGATGTAAGGATGTAAGGATGTAAGGTATGGTATCACCTGTCTAAAACTGAAATTAATGTATGTCTTTTATCATATTTGTTCTTGAAGTACATTCGTTAAGAAAAAAATCACACAGATGCCACTCTTGTCACCCTGGGTGGATCCTGATATAGTTTGATATAACAAGTTGTCGTAATTAAATGAAGATCTAATGAAGTACTTGCCTTTTATACATAATCAAAAGACAAAGTGGTTATACACCTGATCAACAATAATTTGTGTCTAGGACTGAAAGACTAGGACTCTCCAAAAACAATTCTATTTTTCATCATATTTCATTATCATTTATGATTCTTTTGGCAAGATGGGACAATTTTCAGCCACGAATAATACACAAATATATTTAACTGTCTAGGTGACCTTGCTCTAGTTGTATTATATTGTTAACATTTAGAACATTGCTGATAAACTTGTGTAAGTCTCGACACATACTGACAAAAATCCTCCAAGTAAGGACATGTAAATGTCTAGCGCGTTACTTAGTTTAATTTAACTCTTACCCTGTTGGAACCGAGAGTTATTAGCCTTTTCCACCAGTAAAGAGCTTAAAAGGCCGCCATTCGCGGTTAAATTAAAGCTATTGCTGGCAATGTATCATAAAAACTTTGATTGGCGTCAGATTTTAATACAATATTACTAAGCAATTTTAATGAAGCATGTGGTCTTTTATCAACAAGCCATTGACATTTTAGTTCCGTGGCGAATGGTTCTGAAGCAATGCACAGGCAAAATTGGAACTACCAAAATAAAATTGAGAAAATAATAAAGAAACACAACATATAGATAGATACTTTTATTTCCTCATATATTTGAAGAGCTGAACCAGAAGAGCATCTGTACTAGTACCTTATAATCTTTGCCAAAGACTGAAAATAAAATTTAGAAAAATCTGATTGAGGAACAAGAATCTAGCCTAAAGAAGAATGAACATTTTATAACGTAGCTATGCGTACGTGAAGTGATTGACCTTGACGGATAGTTTAAAAGTGTAAATTAACCGTTATATATAGATAAGGTGGCCTTAATATCGCTATCTATGAGTTGGTTGATATGATGCCCTACATATTTGAGACACTAGTGAACACAGATATTACAGTTTCTCATCATTTAATTATAATTATATCACCATTCATGAGCCATGATTTGATATACAGTACAATGTATATACTGTTGTCTATCATTTTGTCTCATTTGAGTACCTACTAATTTAAGTTTGTATATATAACGTTCGGCAAGACAGCATACACTTTGTCAAAACTCATAAAGAAATAGAGAAAAAAGGAATCCCTAAAGAACGCTCAAAACGACAAAAATGAAAATAAAATGTTTCAGGCTCGGTTTGATTAAGCCTGTTAATGGACGGTACGGGAAATTGCAAGTAGCCGTCAAAGCCCCCACCCCCAGCGCCGGCATAAACATAATTCAACATTTAACATGAACTGATAAAATTTTGAATTTTGAAACAGATGTGTTCATATTATGGCGGTTATCAGCCAAGGCGAATTACACGAAATCGCTGCACTATATCTGGCATGCCTTTACAGTTAAAAGTTTACCATATACATCTATAATTAGATGTACCTGCTACTTCCGATCACTATACTTTTCTCAGGATCCAAATATATCTATCATCTTGAACCTTTCTTGCAAAAGCAGGACGGACACTCGTTTATATACTGTAAAAGTTAAGCCTTAATTATTTGTCCGATATTCGTTGCCGTTTAGTTTAAAATTTAAAGAAAAATCAATTTGTCAGATGACCTTGCTTATTTTGTTGTTGTTGGCTTTTTTTCTGAATATTTGCTAATAAAACCACCTTAGTCCTCATTGTTTGCTTGCCTTATGTTCCACATTGTCCCTAAAGAGACGGTACGCAGCTCCGTTACTAGTGAGTTTTTAAAACAGTATAAACATATAAGTTTTAATTAAAACCAATCACCGCCAAAATGCTTTCTGATATAGATCAAGATATCAAGATAAATGAACATGAGCTACATGCGTTACCTAAATGTCACGTTATACAATTGCGAAAAGATGATCTAATGGACGCCAGGGAAAAAGTACCGGTAGCGAAATTTGCAGACTCCATTGCTTATTATGGCTCCTACGGCGAAGGTTATTGTTTATCATATTTCTCATACAATTCTTGCAGACTTTCTTAATACATTTAAGTGAACCAATAATACTAAATACAATAATAAATCTTAGGTCAGATGTCTCATTGTTCACGAAGTTCATACATTATAAAATAATGTCAAAATAAAGTTTCTATTGTTTTCTATTGTTTTTCTTTTATTTTGTTCTGATTAACCTAACGTTACTAACCATCTAGCTGATATAAGTATATCGCCAGACGAGGTGGAATTGGTATTGAAATCTCTTCCTTTAGTAAAAGCCGCTGGTCCTGACGATATCCACAATCGCATCCTTTGTGAACTCTCCCATGATCTCTGTGGTCCTCTAAGGGCTCTTTTTACCTCAACGTTTCTATTCAGATTGCTCAAGTTCCAGACGCAAGGAAAGAAGCTAGTGTTTCTCTACTCTTAAAATGTATAGCCGTTTTTAAATTTTATATAATTGCAAAATATTTAACCCATTTATACACTTAACCAAATTAAAATACTAAGACATAGAGCATCTTTACATAACAGTAGGTTCAGGTCATTTTACTTTTATCTCTATCACAAATGATACAACAAAATATGTCCGGCTATTGCCCGGACCCCATTTGTATCATCTACAATTATATATGTATCAAACATGGTGTTATCACATTTATTTACTTTTATTTACAATAATATACTTAACGATGTCGAGTAGCTTCTCACCTGATTAAAGCAAAGTCAGAGTTCAAAAGTTTTTCGTTGTTAGGATTAAATAGAGAAAAATAGAATCCCTAAAGAAAGCTTAACACTGCAAAATTGAAAATGTTGCAGGCTCGGTTTGATTGCGCATGTTCATGGAAGGTACTGGAAATTGCAAGTTACCCTCCGCACCCCTAGCACAGGCTAAATTAAGCAGAATTCAACATTTGTCTTGAACTGGTAAAGTTTCGAAATTTTGAAATAATGAATTTTTCCTATTAATAATTGATAGTTTTACAAAAAGAAAAATTAAAACCTTCTGAACCAAAAGTACAAAGCTTTGCCATGTATACTGCTCTGTCTTTTTGCTGGTGGCAAAAGCTTGCTAGTCAATTTCGGTCCAAGGTAAGGATTAAACTGAAATGCTCATCCAAGAGTAAATGATGACAGTTTAGATAAAATTATTATCAATTTACATATCTTCATATTTGTTTTCAATTTTATAATAAACATCACATGAGTACACAATTACTCTCGTGACACGCATATATATCTTCAAATAACATTCATGTTCGTTTTATAAGAAGAGTGGGGCAGTCATTTTATATTTACAAACTATTAACTTTTTTTTGAATATTTGAAATTATCAATTATTGTCCAACTACCATAGAACTAGTCAATCTTTTGACTAAAATATAAAACTAGTTTAACTCAGTTACCAACCATGAACAGGCTTAATCAAACTGAATGTGCAGCATTTTCAACTTTGCCGTATTGGGCTTTCTTTAGAAATTCTGTTTTTCTCTGTTTTATTTTAAATAGATACATTAATAAATACATGGTATGATTGGGTACAGCCTGTTTAGAATGCAACTTAATGTTATCATTCAAACTTTCTTCAAGTACCTTTTTTTGATATGTCACTTATGAAAAGAAATAAAACGAAATTCGAAGTGCTCATTTTCAAATCTTGCAAAAATCAAATTACATAGCTATGTTCCTTTTAAAACTTTACTAGAGTAATTCAACTTTTTGAAGTTTAAATACACTTACTAACGTAATAATTTAATCTTTAAGTAGTTTAATGATTCAGCTTTTAATTTGAAATTCTAGCTTTTTTCGTTTTCATTGATTTCAATCAAACCCAAAGTTGTAGCTCGTTTACAGCTTTTTTTACAATATAATACATTAAGTAACTATTAATTTATTGCGGTCAACTAAGTCATGTGATTTGTTTAAATACCATATGACGAGCATCGTTATCAATTGAGCTGTCCCCGTTTTTAGGACAGCTGACCATATATAAATACTCGGCGTATTTGCACGTTCTTCACAAGAGAGAGTGGAGGTAAAACGAAACAAGGTAAGAACATTGTAACTGATGTAGAAGGAGTATTTTAACACTATTTTAAAAGAAATGTTTTTTCTATTTATATTAAAATTACCATTTATGCAAACGTCATTGATACCGAACGCTCAAAACTTTACAGACTTTTAATAAAGTAAAACTTTAATTTTTTTACAGGACTTTAAAGAATGTTTTAAAACGTGAATATTATCGGACGTACGAAAATCACAATTTTACCATTTTTTTAATCTTAATGATGACTTTTGCAAAAGCTGGTGCGCTAGGGGGGTGGACGGAAGCTAGCATTTAGCAGTGCCGTCCATGAACGGGGTCAATTAAACAAAGCCTACAACATTTTAGATTATGCCGCTTTGGGCGTTTTTTTTTTTTTTTTTTTTTTTTTCATTTTTCTCTATTTTACTGTTGTATATTATATCGAGAGTCCACAGCTTTCATGTAAATGGCAACAACCTTGTACAAATGATCATTATTCTTGTATAATAATAAAAAATTATACTTATCTTTCGAATTTTGATGTTAAGGTTTTAATTTTGATGAAAGTTTGTGTTATTTTTTTTTAATTTTCGTTTGAAACATGTTGAATTCGTCTTATACAAGACTAAATTTTATTTTACACGAAATTTACAATCAATTCAAATGGATGCAATTTAATGCTTATCAAATATTTTCTCAGGTAAAATAAATTTCATTTTTATGTTTACTGTCTTTATTCACAATGCCAATTCTGTTTAAATTGGTGTAATGGAGACTAATTTTGAATTAGAGATGACTCTCGAATGATATGTGATAAATGCAAGGATTGAAAACAAACTATTCGTAGTCGGATATACTCTGCATGAGAGTTTTATTGACCAATAACCATGCAGTCATTGGTAAAAGGCGCGTGGGATCGACGTCATTTAAAACACGCGACTTGTCTTACATTGTGGTCAATGACAGGGTTTTTTTTAGCTCCGCTGTAAACAGCCGATGATCCTGTTTGATATGCAAGAAAACGTTGTAATTTTAACGTCGTAAAATTAAAGAAAGAAAAAAAAAGCCGTATAATAATCATAATAATAGTAAGATTTTTTTTTTATTTCAGATGATCCGTGCTGCAGTATTCGCATGCCTTTTGGCAACATCGTTAGCATTCAACAGTTTCCTTAACAACGAATGGGAGTCATACAAGACAGCCTACGGCAAACAGTATGAACCTCATGTAGAGGGACTCAGGTAATATATTAACATATTTACCAGTGTGGTATCGCAAGCCAATATCATGGTGTCTCAAGCCAGCCAGTATCTTATTCGAAAGCAAAATTTATTATTTACTTAAGAAACGGATACACGTAATATAACAGTATGATTGAATGTGTTATGTGACATAGGTGAATTAACTAACAGTGTTATTCTCAAGTTAAATCAATATATGATGTATTGTAGTAAAGGGAAAAAAACAACATCTTAGAATAAAATATGCGTTACATTACTTCTCGTTGTCAAAATAAATAAATAATGCGTATCTTTTATCTATGGCTACATAAGGTCACAGTTAGACCATAGATATTTTAAGTGTTTTAATCTACCCATTTTTGTAATCAAATGCTCTTGAAAAAATGATAGTGTACAACTCAATACCCCAAATATATATATAACAAAATCAGTTTTTTCTTATTATTTCTCTACACATTAACAACACTTTACATTCATAGAACTTACAGAAGTACCAAGGAAGTACCAATGAAAGTAGTCCAAAACTATAGTGAATGTCGTTTATATGGAATGATATAGAATAAGGAATATATTAATCTTTTTGTTTTAGACGTGCTATATGGGAAAGCAATATTGAATATATGAACCAACACGCATGTCATTTTATTTCAGACGTGCTATATGGGAAAGCAATATTAAATATATAAACCAACACGCATGTCATTTTATTTCAGACGTGCTATATGGGAAAGCAATATTTAATGTATAAACCAACACGCATGTCATTTTGTTTCAGACGTGCTATATGGGAAAGCAATATCAAATATGTCCAACAACATAACCTCGAGGCTGACAGAGGACTTCATACATATACACTTGGGATGAACGAATATGGAGATATGGTAATCATTCATTTATATCAGGAAAAAAATATTTGGTTTGTAGTGGAGCAATTATGGAGAAATTGGTAATTGCTGGTTAGTTATCCAGGAAAGTCGATTAGGTGGGTCGTCTGCCGAGATATGTCCAAAGAGTGTGTAAAAATCGGCAAAACCCAAACAAAATAACATTTATCTGACGCGAATAGAATATTTATGTATCCTTTAATCATCGAAATTGTCTTGCTTTGGCATCTTCTATGGATTAATTTGTTTATTTCAAAATTTGATAAATACAAAATCAACAATTAAAGGTATGAATTATAGTTTATTTATAACAGTTTCGGTTACATTAACTGTATAATAAGAGATAAAACTTTCTGACATTTGTGAGGAGCCTGTATAAATATGGAATTATTTATTTATTTTATAACAAACGTCGGCTTTGAATATATTTTGTCAAATATCGCGTTTCCATAGCTATTAAGTGTGCCCATTTCAAATAAAGAAATGATTTTTAATATATCTAAGAAACAGATTTGCTTTAACGTGACATATTTTATTCCAGACAAATAAAGAATTTGTAGCCATGATGAACGGCTACAAACAGAACGTTAGCCGATCAGTCTGCAGTAAATTCACACCACCATTGAATGTTAACCTAGGAGATCTTCCCGACAGTGTTGATTGGAGGCCAAAAGGATACGTCACTGAAATCAAAAATCAGGTAATCAGTTTTTTTTCATGACAAATAACAAAATGTTGTCATGAATGTCAATGTTCAAATCTTATTCGGGTGTCATTTAAGCTTGTCAATTTTAAGGTTATGTTTTGCTCTTGTTTGTCCATAGTGGTATTGTGTCGTTACAAACTTATTGTTTTTAGAAACATAATTATGTCTTCAATAGTTGGCATCTTGCTAAGCATCTTTTGCTATAAATAATGTTTGCTTTAAAATCCAAGTGAACATCAAACTTTATTACTGTATTTTATAGGGACAATGCGGATCATGTTGGTCATTCTCTGCCACCGGCTCCCTCGAGGGACAAAACTTCAAGAAGACCGGCAAATTGGTGGCCCTTTCAGAAAAGAATTTGATGGATTGCTCGAAACCAGAAGGTGGGTTTATTCAATATGCTTTTATTTATTGAAACACTTTACTAGTATATATCTGTAATCAGCCTAGACATCTGAGAAGGGAAACATAAAATGGGATTTATATGTTATGTTATTAGATGTACAAATAATATATTATCAAGAACAACCACGCAGCTTCAGTCATGTGACTGAAAAAAAAGAACATTATAAGCACATATATGAAATAATAAGAAAATGATATGAGTGCATTGTTTTATTCTTGCCATTCTTTCGATATAACTTAATTAAATGTATTGGTATGGATGTTTGTTTAACCGTTTCCCTCGAACATAACATACTTTAAGTCTCAATTATTCTTTTTAAATTTTAGGTAACAAGGGTTGTCAAGGAGGTTTAATGGACCAGGCTTTTGAATACGTCATCAAAAATAAGGGAATTGACACAGAGGAATCTTACCCATACAGACCAATGGTATTGTTCCTAGTATTCCATTTTTCAATTAAAGACCTTTTTTAGATTTTCAAACCGCTTCATTTTGCATAGGACAAGAATTTGCTCTAGTATAAAAAGACACTGAGAGTTATTCTAAACTTGAAAATTTTATAATATAATTTTTTTTATTATTTTGAAGACGACATATGTTATTTTTCTGATAATATTTTAAATATGATACTATTTATAGAACGGAAAATGTGAGTTCAAAGAAGCAAACATTGGAGCAACTGAAACAAGTTGTATGGATATCAGCATGGGGTCAGAAGATGATTTACAAGCTGCTGTAGCAACAGTAGGACCAATCTCTGTAGCCATTGATGCTAGCCATCCATCTTTCCAACTATACAGGTAATTAGTTCGTATAATTGCTTAATTGCTTTCTTTGCTCTGCGAATGATTTATTATTATTTTGTTATTACTAATTCACCGAACGGATACTAAAAAAGACAAAATACATTTTAAGTAATCTAAATAGGAATGATATCAACAAATTTCTGTACTCCTTTATAGGACTGATAAAAAAAATATCGAGGATTATAATATTTGCTATGTTCATAAGATGCGTACGAGGTCTTTACAAATAGTCAGAAAAACTGTTTATACACACAAACACATATCTGTTTATACTGATGATTTGTTTCGGAATAAATCCGGGACTTCATAAAACTTCATTCTTAATATCTTTTTAAACAATTTATTTTATTATTTAATTGTGTTTTTATTTTCGATGATGACATTTGATTTAGTTTGCTTTTTGCCTCAGATCTGGTGTTTACAATGAGAGAAGATGTTCATCAAAGAAACTTGACCACGGTGTTTTAGCTGTTGGTTACGGTTCCGAGGGATCTAAAGATTACTGGCTTGTAAAGAACAGGTAGAGGGTCTTATAATTATATATTTTATATTCAGTTGTAAAGCAAACCCTTTTGTTTGGTAAATTAAAACAGGAATGTTTTATGAAATATCGTTCAAAGATTCGGTTATTAGAAATTTAAAGTTTTTAGTCAGGTTTCTGAGATCATAAATAATTTTTATTTACGAAATATAATTGGAAAACTATTATAATAAGGATATGGACTGTGAAATGTAAATTGGTAATTTATTTGTTTAGTCAGTCGAACACAGTCTACAAAATTTGGATTAAGTTGTCTCTGGATTTTGATTGACCCTTGATGATTCCATTTTCGGTTATTTGTTAATTACTCATTTTCACCATTTACAGCTGGGGCAAAAGCTGGGGACAGGAAGGTTACGTCATGATGTCAAGAAACAAGGAAAACCAATGCGGAATTGCTACATCTGCCAGCTTCCCTACCATGTAATCTGATTGGAATTAGATCTGCTTAAAATTGACAATTTGTTGGACAATGTTGTACTTTACGAAATGACAATTTTCTTAACTTTCTTTTTGAAATTACTGGTTTAAAATCTAATTTGTTGATAAAAACGATATGAAAATGTGCAAAATTTTTGTTAGCAATAATGGGTAAAATTTTTCATATGTTCTTACTATGTTTTGACAGACGACTTTCATTTGACAATTACAAGATCTCTAAAACCGACTTTTTGTTGTTATTATACTATGTTACATGTTGATTTGTTTTATATACGATGTTTTATATTTATAATACAATAATAAAATTCAAAAGTAACCAATTCTTGTTTTGCAAGGTAGTTTGCTAAAAATAAAGAAAGACATTATCTGTGTCAAGTAAACTAAAACTTTATGATGATAAGTCAGCCACAAATGAAGAGTTTCGGTAAATTTCACATAAAAGGAATGGTATTATGAATAAATACTAAAAAAAAATTAAAAAACAACTTTTCCTCCCAAATGATTATCTTGATAACTTTTGTGCTCAATTGAGTAAAACATAACATTTTGTCTCACAATATGTCATTGATTAAAACAAGTAAAAGCCAAATTACATTTTTCTGTAAGATAGCAAAAATACAAATTTCAAATGTGAGAATAACACTTTAATATGGTATGATTTTGATCATTCTTAATAATATCATACTAATGTAAAAACAACAACAACAATGCTTTTTATCGTAGTATAAATACAGTTAATCCTGAGATGTGTACTTGAAAACACAAACTATTAATATTCAGTTCAAAATTTATTTTCCTTAAATATTCAGTAGATATATTCCCAACGTTCGAAGTAACGTCTGTAAATATATATAAAAAAATAAACCTTTAAAAACACTCATTTATACAAATCTGTAAGCATCTTTAGTAGTTAAATAATCTCAAGTTGGCAAAATTACAGTAGCAAATCCTATTTAAGAGCAACCTGGAATTAAGTCCATCCCATAGCTTAAAGGAACAGATTGTGTTCTTTATTTTAAATGATGCATGATCCAAAATTAACATGTTCACTGTTTATAGATTTAAGTTGACTAATTGACTATATATATGCTACCCTGATGTAATACATATTCTTAATTGACCTTGTTTACACATAAAAACACAATGTTTTGTTTGTGATACTGTTCTTGAGCAGTTGACGATGCAATAATTTGAAAAGGCTGTACTTAAGTTTTGTTTTCACAGCTTAAAACTAAAATGCTCCAAAGAACACTTCGCCTGTCCACTATCAAGACCTTAATTGTTGTTTAATTGGCAATTTAACCACGTTTTTGATCACTGATAAATAAACCACAAGTCCGCTGTTATCCGAATGTTTAAAGATCTTGAAAAAGGGAGATCCCTTTGAATCTCTGAAAACAACATCATTACACGAAACAATTGTAGACTCTGTTCACGTGTGTTTGTCTGCTCGATACTTGATGTTCATATTGTTTTGATAGGAATTTTATATAAAGTATACAGTACTGCAAGGTGAGGAAATGGATTATTCTGACTTTTTTGCGTAAATAATGTTACACTCATTAGATATTTGACAGCCGTACAACATTTATTAATTAACCGAGACCAATAACAGCCTTATCTTTACAGTTAATTTATTAACTATGATCTGTTCACTTACGATCAAATATTTGTATATCTTATCATATAAGTATTTGAATGTTACACTACATATTGGTTGAAGATGTTGATAGAAAATAGGTAGATAATAATTTTCATAATCATATGATAATGTCATGGTTGTTCGCGATAGATGAAACATCTATTTCGTTATTTTGTTTGTTGATGATGTTTTTTCTGGCCTTTATGAAACGCTTTTGGAGCGTCTGGTGTCTAATATGAATACTGTTTAAAAGTCCTTCTTGTACATCTGAATACCTATATAACGGTGCCGATACTGATCTGCATGGAGCAAACAAATAAACAATGATACAAAAGCCGGTCCAGTTAAGATTATATTTCATAATATTACTATTTTATTATTTTAAATGAAATAATGTGTACAGCCTGGTCATTCTAGTCAATAACTTATGCTCAAAATATTGTTCTTTTTAAGTTATTGAGAAACATAATCCACTTAATATTGGTTTTGGTTTTGTTCCTCACGCAGATCAGGAAAAGTCACATGGTATAGACACCGTTGGCACTGTATTTGTAATTTAAAAATTAAAAGTTGCTTTTGTTTATACAAACAAAATGTTGTTGGGGTACGGAGAGGTTGCCATTACTTATCTTAAAATTTGGAACATTCTGAAAAGAATATTTTTAAAAGCATTTCATGAATCTTTAGAAAAAAATCAGCAAAACATGAACAATGTTTTTTTCATTTTAATAAAAAAAATCTTAAAACGATAAAAGACGTAAACTTGAGAGATCATGGTATAAGATACAACATTTTCTCTACACATGTGATTCTTCAACAAAATATGTCAAACATTCTACATATTCTTTTATAAAAAATAAAGTCTGATCAGAAAAAAGCAGTAACGATGTACAAATGTATCATTATTTTTTGTTTTTTTGGTGTAATACTTCTTCTCCTTGAAATTCGCTACGTGCGACATCGTGTCGTCTTTGTGGCATTTTTAGTTCCATCAATTTAATCTTTTCTTGGCCAATGTGTTCAGTATTTTTTCTAGAACACCTCTAATTTCAAACGATTATATTAATCTATTTAACACTAAACGGCAACAAAACGCGCAACTTATGACAAGGCTACATACAAAAATTAATGTATTCATCTTCTATTTTTATAAACATATCTTCTTAAAAACTCAGAGTCCTGCCATTCAAAAGCAGATCTGTCGATGCGTAAATTACAAGCGCCATTTTTTTTCGAAAACTTAACAACAACAAGGATTTCTACATGACAAAGCGTATATAGTGCAAGATTTTCTGAAGTAGAAACAAGTCGATGTACACCCCCATCTTCGTATTCACTTGATCTTGTCCCTTGTGAGTTCTTATTGGTTCCAAAGCAAACATGACTCATCTCAGGTTGAAAATGTGTTCCGCACAAACATCTTGGTTCTTTAATATTCCAGTGTCTTCCCAGTATACCTAAAAACAATGAAAATGACTTCAAAGATTTGATCCAGAGACTGAAACCTTGTATATCTGTTGGAGGTATATTTTAAGAGAACAAAATAAACAAAATTTAATGAAACCTATGAAATATCACATTTTACGTGTTTAGAATTATTCATATTTGCACACTCGTTTTGAAAATTATTTTTGTATATTTTATCATTGGGTTCATTTATACTGAAGGTCGTAGTATTTTTGAACAATCATCTCACAAGATACTAAGTAAACAATTTATTAAGTTCGGCCAATTAAGTCATGTGATTTGTCGAAAGATCACATGATCAGCATTGTTATCATATGAAGTGCTTTTGTTTTTAGAACAAATGAACAAGTATAAATACAGTGATTGACGGTGTCAGCTCTTCACTAGGTATTGTGGACATTGAACAAGCCAAAGACAAATAAAGGTAGGAATTTTATATTTGTTACTGGAGAGATGTTTATGAGTATTCCAAAGGGTTTGTTGGGAATGCTGCCTTCCTTTATTTTTTCTTATGTTTTAGATATATTGTGTCAAGAGAAAATCTATTTGATATAGTTTAAGTTTAGTTTTAATGTTGCAAGGGATTGTTTGGGACCTCTTTCACTGCATGCCACCGTTCCTTCTTTTTTTAATGTTATTAATATTATTGTATCCTTTCAAGAGTAAATTTATTTGCTAGATTTTTACATAAAAAATTAAATATTACATTTGTCAAATGTTTTTGTTCTTTAATAAAAAAAATCATTATTTAATTTATCAGCATGAATTTGCATTTTAATGGGTTATGCATAGCTTAAATATTTAATTCGTTATCTTAGCATTAATTTGTGATTTTCTTGTCAAATTAAAGCAGTTCAAGATTTTAATGATACGTGTTATATATTTTATTTATAAGTGGCACATTTTGATACATTGATTTGCAAATTTTGGAAATAGCAAAAAAACAATTTCAGATAAAGTGAGGTCTCCCGCATTAGGTTGCAACTGTGCACACGATGAATATTGTACCTGAATACCTGTGTAACGGTTGTCTTTATCAATATAATGGACTCATGCTTCTTCTGCAAGAAGAAACATTGAAAGCGAAATTTTAAAAGAGAATACCAAAAAATGTTCTCGTTCTCAGCTTTTAGCTCAGCATTTTTCTCAAATACATGTATTTTAATTTTAGATGATCCGTGCAGCAGTATTCGCATGCCTTTTGGCAACATCGTTAGCATTCAACAGTTTCCTTAACAACGAATGGGAGTCATACAAGACCGCCCACGGCAAACAGTATGATCCTCATGTAGAGGGACTAAGGTATGGACGTATTAACAAATGCATTGCTTTTTGTACAAATGTTATTTTAAACACATATAGTCCGAATGCCAATTAAAGAAACACTAAACGTTATAAGACTCATCGGGTGAAATGAACGGGTCAATCAACTCATCATCTATTACCTCCATGTCTAGATTGGGAATACGAAATGCTATATATTAAGCAAAGCATAAGAAAGAAAATGTTAATAAGTCGACATTTTGTTAGAGATGACTCGTAAAAATAATAAAAAGGGCAACTTTCAAATCTTGACGGGGCATCATGATATGATATTTAAGTTTGTCAGGTCATTTACCTTAGTATATCTATCTCTTATCTGTGTTTAGATAATACCAATAGATGTTTGTACAATTTGTACATGTAATTCATACCTTACATTTGATTAATCTATACTGGTATGCATGTCACTGGGATACATTTATCTTATCTAAATGTTAATAACTAGGTCTTATTTAAGCAAGCTGCTGAATTTCAAATTTTAAGGAGGACTCCGCTGAGGCTTTTAATTTTAAGACGACATGACTAGAAATATTGTATTTTCGAGATTTTATACCATTTGACGTAGGTCTATGTCAATAATATGAGTACACAATTTATAGTAACAAGAATAATCATCCTCTCTAAGTGGATACAAATGATATAAATAAATTTATATTTTAAACTTTTATAAGGACGGTGTTTTCACCTTCAAGGCTGCATTGATATAAGAAATACCGGTTTCTAACTAACATTAACGTATCTGATGTTTAGTATTGACTGGTATAACATATGTAGTTGTTTCCCGTCTCCTTTTACCTGGTGAAAGATTACTTATTATTTCTGTACAAGTGAACATAGTAAACTCAATGAAACACTTATAAAATGTAATAAACAAATGCATTGAATTATTCCAAAATAACGTGATGATAATTGAATTTCGGTTTTATTTATACATGTAACAATATGTTTGTATAGACTTATCTAGACATATATATACATATACAAATAGCATGCATGTCATTTTGTTTCAGACGTGCTATATGGGAAAGCAATATCTAATATATAAACCAACAGGCATGTCATTTTGTTTCAGACATGCCATTTGGGAAAGCAATATCAAATATTTAAACCAACAAGCATGTCATTTTGTTTCAAACGTGCTATATGGAAAGGCAATATCAAATATTTAAACCAACACGCATGCCATTTTGTTTCAGACATGGTTTTTGGGAAAGCAATATTAAATATATAAACCAACGCGCATGCTTTTTTTTATTTCAGACGTGCTATATGGGAAAGCAATATTAAATATATCCAGCAACATAACCTCGAGGCCGACAGAGGACTCCATACATACATACTTGGGATGAACGAATATGGAGATATGGTAATCATTCATTAATCTTTAGGGATAGAGATGACGAGATAAAAGGAGGCCTTCGCGACTGGTGTTAATTCCGAACCTCTCACAACGCAATCATCTCGCTTTTCTTTGCTTCCGATCATCATGTTGAAACTGATTTCGGAATGCAACAAGAAACAATCAATGGAATATATTTTAGTCAATAAGAATGAAAAAGTAAATTGCCCAGAATTTTTTTTTTTTACTTTTAACTATTAATTAACCTGCATTATTTGATTTGAAAAACATTTACATGGACAATAAAGTAAAACAATAATAAATATTGCTGTCAATACTGTAAAAAATACTTATATAACAATAGGGCTATTTGTTTCCCATTTGGAACAAAACGTTGACTTTTTTCTTAGTCAACTATAAAGATTTTAAATTTTTTATCACTCAGACATGATATTTTGTCTGAAATCAGTTGGCAAGCAAAGTATTGAATGATTTCTGTTAAACACAATTATCTTTTTTTCAGACAAATAAAGAATTTGTAGCTATGATGAACGGTTTCAAACAGAATGTCAGCCGATCAGTGTGTAGTAAATTCACACCACCATTGAATGTTAACCTCGGAGATCTTCCCGACAGTGTTGACTGGAGGCAAAAAGGATATGTCACTGAAATTAAAAACCAGGTTACTATAACTGTTATTTATACGAGTATGTACTTGCAATTATCATAATAAAACAATACTGAAGGCGAGTAACTTTAAAAGACCCATTTGACAATGAGAATTTATTTTTCATTACTTTAAATGAAGTTGACATGTGGTGTACTTGTGTGAATTGCAAAATGCATAGCAATTTTACTTTTAAGAAAGATATATCAATTTTGACTGCATTGTTGTTACATAATATAATCACGAAGGTCGGTAGGCATTCCGACGATAAACTATGCATTAATGTTCAGAAACTCAATAAAAAATTTATATTTGTTTCAATTCCATACATCTTAATAAAGAGAATTGACAAATGTGCTGGACAACATTGTAAATGGAAGTAATTTGGTAAATTGA
Source organism: Ruditapes philippinarum (assembly GCF_026571515.1). Classification (NCBI taxonomy): domain Eukaryota; kingdom Metazoa; phylum Mollusca; class Bivalvia; order Venerida; family Veneridae; genus Ruditapes; species Ruditapes philippinarum. Next base: position 98,241 of record NW_026854133.1, read on the forward strand.
CGACACATTTGACGTCATATATTAAGTGTAAGCTCTCATTTTATGACGTGCATTATCGTGTACAAATAAAATGTTCTGATAAACTTTTGCAATGGAAATGTAAAATTAATAATATCTTATAGGGACAATGCGGATCGTGTTGGTCATTTTCTGCCACTGGCTCCCTCGAGGGACAAAATTTCAAGAAGACTGGCAAATTGGTTTCCCTTTCAGAAAAGAATTTGATGGACTGCTCCAAACCAGAAGGTAATTAATCCGAAATACAAATGATTCTTGAAATACTTAACTAAGGTAATCTAGTCAGAATAGCCTAGTACATAAAATGTTACGTTTGGGACCCTTGGATTCGTGAGTTTCTGGGGCGTGGTTCATAATTATATTCCTGGCTGTATAGAATCATTATCCTGAAACAAGTAATATCTGTCCCCCAAGTATATGATAGATTGCTCTTAGAATCGTTATTTATTTCAAAACAAGAAAACAAAACAAATGAATCGATACACTACTTAACCATGTGTGTTATATAAAACTTATATTAAAAAAAGGTTAATTGAAAAATATGTTTGAAACTGCCACTAAGTCTGCTTGGCTGTAGAATTGATACCTTTATATTTTATCAAAATTCGATCTTAAGAAAAACATATCATATCAATGAATCAAATGTTTATAAGCTTGTTCATTTTTAAAGGTAACAAGGGTTGTGAAGGAGGTTTAATGGATCAAGCTTTTGCTTACGTCATCAAAAATAAGGGAATTGACACAGAGGAATCTTATCCATACAAACCAAGGGTACTTAAATAAATAGGATTAATAGTTTAAAATTCAGAAATTCTAAATGAACCCAAGGCATGTGTAATCGTTAATAATTCCATTAAACTACATGCTTGCGTCTACAATGCAACGTAGAGTTTTTGTCTACAATGCAACGTTTTTTTTTTAAAGGAACTTATACACATTCGAAATTTATGTCATTAGTTCTTGTTTTTTGCAATAATTAATTATTCTCTGCTACAGATATAATACTTTATGTTACCTTAATAAAGATTGAGATAAAGATTGAGATTAATTATTTTTGTGTTTCTTTTTCTAGAACGGAAAATGTGAGTTCAAAGAAGCCGACATAGGAGCAGTTGAGGTAAGCTGTATGGATATTAAAATGGGATCAGAAGATGATTTACAAGCTGCTGTAGCAACAGTAGGACCCATCTCTGTAGGAATTGATGCTAGCCACCCATCATTCCAAATGTACAGGTAATATGTGTTCCTGCTCTACTTTCTAAATTCACAACAACAAAAACAGTATTTCTATGAAGACTTTTGAGTTACATACAAGGATATCTTAATAAAAAAGATGTTTTGAAAATATGGTAGTTTAAATAAATTGATCCGCCTGTGCTTAACAGAGAGTTCGCGTTAAATGAACAGATTCATAAATACGATTTTACAAACAAACAAAATAAAAACTGAAATAGTCTTGACGATAGTGTGTAGGCTAAACTTTCATTTGACGTGATATCTTAGAGGAATTCGTAAAAAAATATATTTGCTCAATACGGCATGTTCTCATATTATTTAGTTTTTAATTCATTCTTATAATTTTAATTTTCGTATGATATAGTTGACTTTATACATTCTATGATTCCATTCATAGCTGATCTTTGTACTAGAAAAATACAAGGGAGAAAATTCAAATGTTTTTTTTTGTCAACACAAAGATTGCTTAACTTAGTTATAAACACTCCATATCCACATGCTATGTAAGGAAATCAAGAGCTGCCTGTATTTGATTAATGTATTGCTAACATTTACGTGTTGGGTTTTAGATCTGGTGTTTACAGCGAGAGAAGGTGTTCATCAAAGAAACTTGATCATGGTGTTCTTGCAGTTGGATATGGCACAGAAGGCTCTGATGATTATTGGCTAGTTAAGAACAGGTAAAGTACATTTATGATTTTTGTTATTTTTGTTATTTTATTTTGTTTCTTTCTTATTGTTGTTTTCTGGTTTTCTTTTCGCTCGTTCAACGGGCAATGGTGCAAAATAGTATATGTATGAATTTGTTCATTTGCAAAGATTCGCTTTTAGAATAAACTTGCCATTTGTTTTGCATTCCCGTCATCAATAAGTTTAATAATGTTTGTATATTTAGGGGTTGCAATTCATCATTAGTTTTGCGATAAGTTATTCGAATATTCGAATTGCCGATGTTACGCTTCTGTTGTGACCAATATCTTGATTAAACACATGTTTGTACTTTTGCAGCTGGGGCAAAAGTTGGGGACAGGAAGGTTACATCATGATGTCAAGAAACAAGGACAACCAATGCGGAATCGCCACACAAGCAAGCTTTCCTACCATGTAATATGATTGGTCAACTTCAATTTCAATTTAAGTAACGTGATATCTGATTGGATAATTGGACTGATTGAAGTAACATTGAAACTTTATAACTGGAAATAGATCTGTTTTTGAGAAAAAAAAATAGTGCATTATTTTCTATTTGGTGTAATGAAATTAAATAGCTGCTTTTTGTTACGACTGGCTAAATGATATAATTTTGTCAGACCCTGATCCGATTGCTGATTATCATTTGCCAAAGAACTTATATAATAATGAATACCTGAAGAATATATTAGCTTTCTATTTTGGCAGTTGACAATCACAAGATTTATATAATAAGTATTTGTGTTGTTACTATTGCTAAAGTGCTGTGTTACATTTTGATTTGCTTCTCGACCACATGATATTGTTTTGAACGTGAAATCAATTAAGAAAAATAAATAATAAAAAGAAACAAACAACGACTTTTGTTTTGTTTTGAAAGGTAGTTGAATTTTATCAAAGCACGGCATTTTCAGTTTCTTACTTCAAGCCACATCGAAGATTGGCTCAGGGATCACGAATTAATTAATGACACGTTGAATGCATGATATCTCAAAATAACAAACCACTTGCCCCTCACAGCTGTGGGTTCGAATCCGACAGGGACTTTGGATTCTTTCATGTGAGGAAGATATCCAGCTAGCTTACGGAACGTTGCTTCTACTCAGGTGCCCGTTCGTGCTTGAAATAATGCACGGAAGAGCACCTGAGTTCTTCATCCACCAGTAAAGCTGTGACGTCGTGATATGACCTATACTGTGTCGATGTGACTTAAACCCCAAAAGAAAGAAAGAAAATATCACAAATGAAAGTGAAGGGAAATAATTGCTTGCTTTAAACAAACATCCTGTCTTTGTCCTCTTCTATAGAAACATTCGAATTAAAACTGTATCGTTTTTGTCAACTAACAACTCATTTAACATGACAAATAAAAACGTCCAGTTATTCGATCCTTTCAATAAGCGTATTTGTACAACAAAAGCACTGACACTTTTTTACATTTTCAATATTTGAAACCTAAAAGAATATACATATATGTATTAAAGTCAATTTATGGTATAAAAATTGATGGAAATTTATGGGTTTTTTTTGTTTCAATGCCAGACGTACATTTTCAAAATCTTCCAGTATATATGATCGTCACATTATAAAAGGTATAACATGTATAATATGTATATTTTAACAACAAAATCAAAGTGATAATATGCTCCTATATATACCATGCTCACTGTCAAGTTAATCTTAATTGGCTATTATAATTATTTCAAAAGATTGACTGTAATGAATAATATATATCAGGTTTATTCATAGAATAAAAAGAACATACTTTAAAAAGTCTGAAGATTTCTCCAAAGTAACAGAATTCTAAAAACTACAGTAAAATCAGGGGACTGCCGAGTATATATAATCGTAATATCCAGATATCATTATATCCGAGAGGCAAACAAATGAAAATCAAAAGTCTGGACCACCACGGCAACAGCATTGTTATAAGCGGTATTTCGTTATAAGCGGTATATCGTTATAAGCGGTATATCGTTATAAGCGGGTATATCGTTATATGCGGTATAACGTTATAGTCATATCGTTGCAAGTGAAATATTGTGTGGTTTAACATCACAGGTTATACTTAATAGAGACAAATCCTCAAACACCCTCCAGCGCCGGCTTAAGCGGCATTCCACTCATCTGTTTCAACTCAATCTTATTGTAAAGTCATATGATATCGACTCTTTTCGCATATATCGAGTCATTAACATCCTAGAAAAAAAGTTGAATTCACCGATTCGCTGTCATGCTTCAATCTAAATGGGGAAGGGACGCTTTGCATAAGGGCTTTGAAACATTTATACAAGTTTATTGCTGTCACGATATCGGAAAAATGCTGAATTATTATTAAATATCTGAATTTAGAATAAAAACGAAGTTAACTATATATTCATGTACGTATATAAGTGAACCCTTTACCTCATACAGACGTGTTTTGACGGATTTTCGACCCCCCACCCTTTGAGTCCACAAACAGTGAAAAAGAATGCTCTATTTAGACCCCAAACATTGTTTTCGTTTGAGAAATGTTTGATAAAAAAGTGACCACCTTTTCGGCGCCGCCCATCCCCACCCCCCATATAAAACAACAAAAAAACGAAACAACAAACAATGCAAAATAGTGATTTTTGGTAATTTAGAGACGTCCCCCGTTGCCTATATTTGGAAATTAATATTTAGCATGCTGTTAAAGGGGACATGTTCTAGTCAACATTTGTGCCAAGTATCATTTGTTTCATCATTGAAGCATTTTTCTAAGTTTCATATAGCAGTTTGAACATGTGACAGGAGGCTTAACAATGAAAATGGACATTTTTCACAATATGCTCAGTATGAAAAAAAATGAGCATATCAGTTTCATATTGCACTTATTATTACTTTGTCGAGACAAACCTCTCCCAATTAGTCAGACAAAAACTTACAAGATGCATACCTACTTCTTGACATTTGATAAAAAATCTTCCAAAAGGATAACAAAGTCACGTGACCACTATCTGAGTCAAACTGCGATCACGCTGTATTAAATAAGGATTAAACTATTGAACTAAAACTAACAGATAACCCATACCGCTTGTGATTACAGTAGTGTTGTGTTCTTACTACTCGGATAGCAATGAAGGTATTTACTTCACACAACTTAAATATTTCATAATTAATCTCCATGTTTAAGATGAAATGTTGAGTTCTGTTTTGATATTTACTATGCTCATCTTTGGGAAAAATATTTTTATCGCAAAAATTTTTATTGAAATAAACATGTATATGAAATTCTTAATGAATATGTCTAACTTGAATAATAGAATGTACAAACTAAGTATGGGAAGTTGCGTTCCAATTTCCCTAATACAGGCCAAGAAAAGTCTTTTTTCATTTTCTTAATGTCACTATATTATCATATCGCCTAACATAGTGTGTAGTGTTTAAAACATATAGCATACCTACATTGTATGAAGTCAAAACATGTTGATTTTATATTTAAAAAAGAGAGTGTAGCATTTGTCAAATATCAAATTGGAGCATAATATAATTTAAAGCCGATACGGTAGATTGCTGTCACCACGACCATCTATTAGCAATCAACTCAAATTTGCCATTTTGCGATTTCTCGTTTTTGTTTTTGTTTTTTTTCTTCTTTTTTTTTTGGTTCATATTTAAAAAAAACACACATACACACAAATTCAGCAGATAATTGGTGTATGATGCATTGTTGATAGCACTTAAGTCATTTTTATGCATATTTACAGATGTTAAGAGCTGTTCTATTGGCTTGCCTTTTGGCGATATCTCTGGCCTCCAATACATTCCTGGACGGTGAATGGGAGTCATTCAAAACTGCTTACAACAAATTATATGAGCCGCAGATTGAGGGATTCAGGTATAAAGTAAAATTTTTATTTACCACATACATTTACATTGTCTCACTAGCTTAACATATATTAAGAAAACACCGATAACGGCCACTGTTTCTTGTCTTGTCGCTATTTCCCCTATTAGAATTTGATATGTAAAAGTTCGCGTTTGGTCTGATTGGTCAAAGACGGCGATACTCTGTGGTCTGTATATTTTTATTTAAATAAACGTTTCTGATTCTTTATTTTGGACATTCCTTGGGTAGTTTTGATTTTTTTTATCACTAGATGATATTTTATTTCGTTAATATACATATGAATAAGCCTAGTTTATACACTGTTTTAATTGGTTTTAAAGTAATCTGTTATCAATTCATACGTAGTATAAAGCAAATAAAACAAATTGATACAAGTAATCGTATTATGCTTAAATTACCTCGAGATAAATGACCTCGAGATAAATGACCTCGAGATAAATGACCTCGAGATAATGTCAAGGTATAGACGGTCAGAAACAAATTTTAATTATATGGCTGCATGAAAAAAAGAATGTACCTGCCCAACTAGATATTTAACAATAAGACTTGAATACCCGTTCTTCGAATAAATACGTACTTATTTCTTTTGTTTTATTTTTTTTAGCTATTTAGGTTATGTTGTGTTTTTGTTGGATACTGTTTTACGTATGCAAATATTGCACCTGTCTTAAAGGCCAATTATGCCTGAGAATGACTTTTATTTTGAATATTCAAAAGCTTTGGGTATACTTATATAATTGTCATAAAGTGCATGTTTGCCCTGTATAAAGAAGTAAACATTTATGCGTTTCTGAGATTAATGTAAATGTGATTAAATCTTGTAATAAAAAACTATAATCTCTGCTTAACCTTTTTTTTGTATTTTTTTTTTCTTTTTGAAGAGTCTATATGTTTCTTACGTTTTTGCCCAGAAATTTAATTTACAATTAAATGTTTATATTTATACATGTTAATACTGGAAAACGTTCAAATTCTCGAAATTTTAAGTTCAAGAACTAAACGGATTTACTAGTGATAGAAGTATTGGAAAAAAGAAAAATTAAAAAAAATATAGAAAACAAATCATCGGTAATTTTAAAGAAGATATTGATATTTAATAGTTAATGAAAAATGAAAATGAAATCAAATGATACATGTAATATAACAGAAATGTAACAGGGCAGCAGCAATTTAACAAAAATAATACAACACATTTCAGACGGGCAATTTGGGAGAGCAACATAAAGTATATCGAGCGTCACAATCTAGAGGCGGATAGAGGACTTCATACATATAGACTTGGTATGAACGAGTACGGTGACATGGTGAGATCATTATCATTTAAATATTGGCATCCCTTTCTTAACAAGATAATTAACTTTATAAGTTATTTATTTGTCATAAAAGCGTTTAAGGGACTGCACTGGTTTTTTTATATGACTGGACGTGAACTAATTTTTCAAGATTATTGTTCTATTTGATATAATCATGATTAGACCAGTAACGTGTGTTAATTCGCTCTCTCCGTTTTTCGAGATTATTTATTTCAATAAATTATTGTGAAAAATGAACGAAAATTGAGAAGCGTTTCACTGAAATCGGGCTGCGAATACGAGTTTCATTTTTTCTGAGTAAATTTCTTAATTATCTTTCGTTAGTCTTATTGTTTTAAGTGCCTCAGCAATTCTAATTTTTGTAAAGACTTTGAGACATTAGTGGAGTTCTTTTAAGGCAGACATTTTTAGTTTTGTATTACTTTTGAATGCTTAAATATTTAACAACATCCAATACTCATTCTGAACATTTTCATTTCAGTTACCTTTCTATTAGCATACCTTTAATTGCAATGCTATTTTGTGAGCCATCTTCAGCTGATATACATCGCATTTTCAATATCCGGGCTGCAATTATGATACAAGAAACCTTGTCCACAAGGAGAGCATTTCTTAAGTTTCAATAGTGAATTATAGATATAAACTTTTATTGATAAGTTTGACTACTTATAATTCAAAACGGCGAATACCGTTTTCACATGGTTACATAAATTCAGGGCAAAAGTACAATGTATATACGTACATGACCTATAAAGAGAAGTTTTAGGATGAAAAATCAGGCATTTAATGTGTATTTTTCTTGTTTAGACAAATACAGAATTTGTTTCCGTAATGAACGGGTTCAAACAGAATTTAACCAAGAGTGTATGCAGTCAATATTCTCCACCAATGAACGTTGACTTGTCGTCTCTACCAGACACAGTTGATTGGCGGAACGAAGGTTACGTCACAGAAGTAAAAAATCAGGTACAAATTGACTGAATGTTAAAAGCCATAAAGGTCTCTATTTTTATTGGTTTTAGTTGGTTCAATCAGAATAAGTATCGGGATATCCCATTATTTTTAGTTCGTTCTGAAAAATTGTCCTGTTGGTAGATATGTATCAAACAATAACTAGTCTTTTTTCTTTTGTGGTGTGAAAATTTTCTTAGTCCGCTTGTGACTACCACCAATTGTTGTGTATTTCTTTTCATATCAGTTGATGAAAATAAATCCTGTATTCATAATATTGAAAATCTGTTTATTATATACATTTCTCTTTTCTGGCCTTACGATTTTAAAGACTTATCTTTACATTTGTGTACTGATTGAATTTCGGCAAAAAGAAGTCCGCCAAGACATCAGTGAAAATACGGAAAATATGTTTCACTGCAGTGAAAAAAAATTACAGTGAAAATACGGATAATGAAAATATGCATTTTATTCCATCAATATTCCTCAATATTTTAAATATCAGTTTTTAATAAAATATAACTCTAAATGTGCACATCATGTTTTGAATGGAAGCTTCCCTTAATTTTTACCAGGGACAATGCGGATCATGTTGGTCATTCTCAGCCACCGGCTCCCTCGAGGGACAAAACTTCAAGAAGACCGGCAAACTGGTGTCCCTGTCTGAGAAGAATCTGATGGACTGTTCCAAACCGGAAGGTATCTTTATATTGTTTAGTTATTAAGTATCGTAAGTTATTATATTAAAGTGACATGAAACTTCTTCGAAAGAATAAAATTAAGTAGAATTATAGAAGTGCGAAAAAAGTTCAGTTGTTTTTTGTTTTATGTGGTAAACTAATTAATAACAAGCTCAGAGGACGTATGCTATGTGTTGTTGTTGTGGTTTTTTGTTGTTGTTTTTTGTTTGTTTTTGTTGTTTTTGATGTTGTTGTTGTTTTTGTAGATTTTTGTGAGGGGTGTGGGTTCAGTTCTTTTTTTAAAATTCTTAGCTGGGAAGGGGGGTGGGGTCTGTTGTTACTATTGCTTTCCTTTTCTTGTTTTTTATTATTTTCGTGGTTTTTCTTTGTAATTGAAGTTGTTCTAATGAAAAATGTAAGTTTAATTAAAAAGGCATACAATGGAAGTGTTCTATCTGCTCCTGTTTTCGTGTTCCTGTTATCATTTTTTTTATTCTCAGGTAACAAGGGTTGTGAAGGAGGTTTAATGGATCAAGCTTTTGCATACGTCATCAAAAATGATGGGATTGACACAGAGAAATCTTACCCATACAAGCCAAAGGTAAAAGCTTGTTTATATATAAATATTAACACTATTTTGTCATTTTTTTCCAGCTCTTTATAGTGCCCGTTTTCATGGTCATACCTAAAGTAACAAAGTATCGGAAGCATACATATCGGCACGTCTTTCATATTCTAAACGACTTTAAAGAGATCATTTATAGTTGATAAAAGGCCTCACGTTTACTGCAGACATTTCTTGTTATAATTAATGAATTATCTACATTCAATTCAATTCAATTCATCTCAATGAATACTGTAAACAGTAGGGACAAGAGTGGTCATATTCCTGATAAGATAATTATTATAACTATATCAATGATAATTATAATGATAAAAATAATCACCATGATAGGGATAAATTGATTGCAATACATTAATTAAAAAAATAAGTATGATTATGGTTCAATTTTTAGAACGGAGATTGTGAGTTCAAAAAAGAGGACATTGGCGCAACAGAAACAAGCTGCATGGATATTAAAATTGGATCAGAAGACGATTTACAAGCTGCTGTAGCAACAGTAGGACCAATCGCTATAGGCATTGATGCTAGCCATCCATCTTTCCAATTATACAGGTACCCGGCTTGAATCTGTTGGTAATATGACTATGTAAACGCTTCATATGTACTTAACTGTTTGCATTTCAAACAACATTAGAACACGATAGTGGTTGGTCTTCGACCATTTCGACTTTGGTGAACTGCTTGCGTTTCTGAGTGGAACATCCGTCTAAAATTTCTTGAATAGTCAACATCTTTATAACGAACTTTACTCTCTTTAATAGACGTTCTAAATACTTTTCTAAATAATTAGATAAAAGTTGTTTTGTGGGGTGTTTTGTTGTTGTTGTTGTTGTTGCTTTTTGTATTACATTCCGGTTGATAACATGTCAATATTGCAAGTTTGAACTGAAAAAAAAAGTTTACTATTCATCAAGCGGGAATATTAATTGTCATGGCAACTGGGAATTGTCAAATAACGCCATGTCTTTTTTTAGATCAGGGGTATATAGTGAAAGAAGATGTTCATCGAAGAATCTTGATCACGGAGTTCTTGCTGTAGGTTATGGTAAAGATTTCTTGAGGGAATACTGGCTCGTAAAGAACAGGTGAGCTAATTAACTTGTGGCGACTGGCAGCTTGGCCAGGTTGTTATCACGTCGGACTTATAATCTAAGGATTGCTGGTCACGTGGGTTCAAATCCTGCCAAAGGCAATGTGTTGCATCTGTCAGCAAGAAACTTTACACTGATTGGTTCTACGAACGGAGTCAAGAGTTTTTTTAATAAGTAAATAGCTTCCAACACAAACGAACTAAAACAGATTCGTATAAACTAAATTATTTTACTGTTAACTTTAAAAAGAGACTCATCTTTTATACCAAAGTATACAGATTGTTAAGAGTACTTTAAAAATAGAGTACTTAAAAATTAAATAATTTCTGAATGTATTATTTATTTTCAACATGTCTTATATATGCCCATTTGTGGAGGTTTTGAAGAATTCTGAACCTCTATCAAGTGCAGAAAGTCATCATCGCGGCCCAAATATGGCTCGAACCAACGACCCCTTGGTCGAAAGGAAGGTTCTGTAACCACATGTCCACTTATTCCATAGAGTTAATCCATGTAATTTTTATGGAGCGAAAAAAAAGTTTCCTTTTCTTTCATTCAAACGACAACAAGGAAATTATAAGCTACAATGAGTAAAGCTTTCTTTTATTTCCCTTTTAGTTGGGGAACAAGCTGGGGCAAGGAAGGTTACATCATGATGTCAAGAAACAAGGACAACCAATGCGGAATCGCCTCACAAGCAAGCTTTCCTACCATGTAATCTGATTGGACAATCTATTTATCGCTGGATGTAACGTGACATCTGATTTGATAATTGGACTAATTGAAATAAAAAAGAATGAAACTTTTAATTTTGATTGGTCATTAAATAATCTTGCGTGAAAAATGAATGTACCAGATAAACACTGTGTTATAATTCACTGACGGGAACGTATATTTTGCACACCGTACAATTAACTGGGTAGACAACGGCTCAATGCGTCGACAGCCGTAGTTGTATACAGTATACTAGTCGGTATAAAAACAAAATTAACGGGCTGTAAGTATTTGTCTATTTTTGTCAGATTCCAACTGTAATAAGTAAATCAAAGTTATGGATTCAAAGTCAAACAGCTAGAGGAGTCTGCTTGCAAATTTCTGGCCCTGTACAAAATTTACTTTACGTGAATTTTGATTGAAAATAACCACTTTCCGATGAGATGCGGTATGAAATTTGTAAGCAGCCTCCTATAGGTGTTGACTATGAATTCATAACATTGATTTACTCGAAAACAGTTGGGATATGTACCAAAATAGAGGAATACTTACCGTCCGTCAACGTGTTTTTATACCGACATCTATATAATAGTACGGCTGTCGACGCGTTGAACAGTTGTCTACCCAGTTGATTTGGGTTGAGATCAGTTTATCTGATATTTTGAACTATTTTCTTAGGTCATATCTAAGACGTAAACATTCATGTACGAGGAGCTACTATTTTCCTGACTGTATCAGTGACTGATGCTCCATTCTTTTTCCAGTAACTTCTTCTTAACATAGACAAAACTGTACCCATCGTAAATGAATAAAACTATGTTAGCTGTGCCTTACCAAGTACAAGGATTGCATTCATTCCCATGAGAGTCGGAGTCGAAAAGTTAAAGCCTTTGACTTTGACCCTTATTCATTACATACAGTTAAATCTGATTAATAATAAACCAATTAAAAGTTCCTTCTTTCTTACAGCAGATATCATTACAAATGCTATAATGTTAGACAACGATGTTGACCGGGATAATAAGGTTCATGAAAATAATTAAATAATGAAAAAGACAAAAGAAAAGAAAAACAAAGAAAGAAAAAAATTAAGACAAATAAAAACCTTCAGCATAACTATTTCGTCAGTTCCCGTCATAGTGCGGCAGTTTCCGTTACACTTTGTTTTGATATTAAAATAACACGAATAAAAAAATATAGAACAACTAATATTAAATATTAAATTGATATAAACGGTTATTATGACAATGACGGTGAGTAAAATGATGATGATTATGATGACGACGACAAACAATTCTCTAAATGAAATATACCGTATTTTACAAAACGAAATAAAGCACCCATTGATGATGGCTGTGATGAAAAAGGAACGAAAGGAAAAAAAAGATGATGATACTCTTGCTGATGCTGATGATGATGATTTCGTTGATGATGATAATAACGGTGATGATGAAACTGATGTTCAAGCTGATTTTCATGCCAATGTTGATGATGTTGATGATGATTATTATGATAATGATGATGATGATTATAATAATAATGATAATAATGATGATGATGGTGATGATGATATTGATAATTATGGTGATGATTATAATGATGTTGATGATGATGATGATGATGATGATGATAATGTTGATGATGATTATGATTATGATGTTTATGATGATTATGAAGAAGAAGAAGATGATGATGATGATAATGATGATGATGATGATGATGATGATGATGATGATGATGATGATGATGATGATGATGATGATGATGATGATGATGATGATGAAGAAAGATGATTGATGCCATAGATTTTACAAATTGATTTAAACGCACTTCATAACGTCAATTAAACATCATTTAGAAAAAAAATCATTCAAAAGAAATGATAAAACGAAGGAACAACCATTATATGAAAGTAATAGGCGGAAGAAAACACTTTGTAATTTATTTCCGCATCACTGTACAGTTGAATAGGTACATAATAAAAGTATATAAGGGGGCAGGCGACCTAAAAATGAACAATTTTGTATTTTAGTGTGGCCAGAAACACAATTCCAAATATTTCAAAATCTGTTTCACAACATTATTCAATGATATATGACATAGATTGAAGAAAATGATAGTTTGCACGCATTGCGCCTTAAAAACATGACTGACAGCAATTCATATTCCCCCCCCCCCCTTTCAAGCCAAAATCGCACCTAAATATATCAATATATTAGGCAATATTCATGAAGGTGCAGCATACTCCAGAATCCGCCCGATTCCTTTAAAAATATCACTTTAATGAAACGAATTCAGGAGTATTTTTCTAAACTCGTTTCTTAACAAAATATCTAAAATGTCTAAAATATCTAAAATATCATTAACGCACAGTGCAAGCAATGGCATTTTCAAAAATGACCAATAAAGTGTCTGTTATACGTTGAGATTTTTCACAAAATTTATTCGAAATTTCTTACTTGTATGGCGCCAACTGTCAAAGCTTGATTTTTAACTTTTTCACCTCCATTCGGAGAGTCACAAATACATACAAGCTACCATAATGCTTAGTTTCGGGTAAAAACCCAAAAATACTTCTCATTTCTACACACAAACAAGAAAGAATTATAATTACAGAGAAATATCAGAAGTTCCCAGTACCTTCAAAACACCATGTCTGAGTTTTTAAAAAAATTGACAGGGGCCATCATTCGGATATGTCCCCTGCCCCCTTAAGTTTTTTTATATGGTCTTCATTAAATCGTTTCCTGTTATATTCTTAAAATACGGAGTCTTTCGCATTAAACGTTAACTTCCAAAAGAGTGTACTGCGGTTACTTTGTATTTAATCAAAGATTTAAAAAAGACCCTATACAGGGGAAGTAACTAGTACAATGACCATGCCTGTTACATGTTGTTTATGATTTACTTATCATCAAGTGCCAAGAACCTATGAGATGGTCATTTTTCTGTACTGCACCTTCATTTAAATACCAGATAGTATTTTCAGAGTAAGTAAACTCTTTTTGAAGGAGATTATAGCAAGAAAAACAAGATAACAGCCACATTTAATGTCCTAAAATGAATGTTACAGCAAACCAGACCTCATTTATTTGGGCATACACCTAAAAGTGCAATAAAGATACCAATGTTGACTTGTATGACATTATACACTTGTAACAATTGAAAGTGCTCAATTATGCATTATTATGTTCATTCGCACAATATAAAACTGTTTAATCTGGATAAATGTGCACATTCTTGCCAAAATTCCAAATTTTTATAACCTCCCTTGACTTGACAGTCTACCTACTTTACACAACTTGATAAATCCTACCAGTTACTTTTAATTGTGACTAACAAATACAGAAGGAATGTTTCTGGGCACATTTGGGTCAATGCCAACACATTTTATGGATTTGAAAATTTCCTTTAGAGTACAAAATGAACAATTTTGTATTTCAGTGTGGCCAGAAACAAAATTCCAAATATTTCAAAATCTATTTAACAAGCAGATAACCAATTGCACAACATTATTCAATAATATATTACATAAATTGAAGAAAATAATAGTTTTCATACATTGCTCCTTAAAAAAATGACTGACAGCAATTCATATTTACCCCAACCCAGCCAAAATCACACCTAAAATATACTAATATAAGCAATCTTCATGAAAGTGCAGATTACTCCAGAATCCGCCCGATTCCTTTAAAAATATCACTTTAAAGAAACGAATTCAGGAGTATTTTTCTAAACTCGTTTCTTAACAAAATATCTAAAATGTCTTCTAATGTCAGATTCTTTTTATCACAATATTTGATATAAGCAGAACAACTTATTATTCACAACTTTATTTTCATTTATATTTAGACTGTTTATGTAGAACCAAAAAAATGTTACTTTCATCTAGGATAATTTCTTTTGGATTGAGAAGTTGGACTTGTTAATCTTTTAGGTGGAAGGAGGGTATTTAGTGGTCGGCAACACTATTTAGTTAGTACCTTTCACGCTGTGTAACTCTTATGACACCAGCGCGTGATCAGTGCATGATTTCTTTGTTCTAAGCGTATCACAAATTGTTGATAACATTTGCCATCCTTCTGCGAGAAGGTGATGCAGAATAAGCATTGTAGCTAAATTAAAATTTACTTAGAAAAACTGTACCATCTCCTCCCCTACACCTCCATTTATTGATGATTATGACTTAGTAGATTATATAATGTGCTCCTCAGTTTTACTGATTAAGTGAAAACAATTGCACCATCCAAATATTACCAAGCGGTGGTGGTGGGAAACTAGTATGACAGGTAAGTTTAACTTATTCATAAAATTTTAACTTGATTACAAATTTTTCAATTTTATTTCACTCGTTAAACTTACCAGTCATAAATATACGTGTAGGATTGTGTAGGATTGATTTTAAAGCAATACTCACCTCTGATGGTGGTGTAGGGTAATATCTACTGACAAAAGTCTTTATGCAACAAATATGTATCTGTTCCCATTATGTACATGAAAATGTCCATTCTTTATTCTCCACTATGTACAGAATATCTGTTTCCTCTTGTATAAATGTACAGAACAACACTGTCAATACTGTTTCTTCATGTATAAATGTACAGAAAAACACTATGTCCACTTATATTCTCAGAACACTATCTTCACTAATGTACACAATATATGAATATATGTATATACCAATGCACTTATCGAGTGCCATAAAATATGAAAAATCCGTCAATAAGTTGATATAGCGACTTGCTAAAAGTTAAAATTTAATTTTAGTTCAAAAACCTTATTTCAAGTTTTCAACACTGCTGAAGTACTATTTACATTTCTTAGATAAAAACGTGTAAAAGTAGTCTCTCTACTCCAGTCTGCTGAAGCTAAAATTGATTCTATTGATGCACCCTTGAACAAAACAAAAGATGGACCATTAGCTCTGGTACTATGAGCTTTAACTTTAACCTTATCATCTTGAAGTGTTAACTTTAATGTCTGAACAATCCAGTTTGATAACGTTTGAGAACTAGCTGGTTTATGTGGCTCATTAAACCCAAGGAATAGTTTTGTTTCATCTTCACCAGTCCCAGACTTTCTATATTTTTCAGTTGCTGTCAAATTTTAAAATAAACATATTTTAGATCCGATTTCTTATTTTCTAGAAAAGATGGTATGAAAATAGTTGCTCCGAAATGTGATGGTCTGTCCTGTTTAGCTAAACCATGACGAATAAAGGTGATACCTTTCTGTTGAATGTTTACTGAACCTTCTCATAATTTAAGAGACTACATCTCCTGAAAGTAGTTATTGCAAACAAAAATACAGTTTTGTATGTTATAACCTTCAATGGAGCTTTATGTAAAGGTTCAAAAGGTGCTTTTTGTAAACTTTTAGCACTTTCAGCAAATCCTTGAGCTGATAATTAACTGATAGAGTTATCAGCAGTTCGTGTCTAATTTCTTACGATTATAGCGTTTGTCCTAGATAAACAATTGTTATACATGTTGTTAGTAGGTCTTTCAGAAAGATAATAATGCTTAAAGAGAGCGCAGGTAATTTAAATACTTTATTTTATATTCACTCATACATTTTTGGTGTTGTTACATTTTCTTCACCTCCAGGATCATTAATTCCAACACTTTTAAATGTTGAAATATGAAATTGAGTACTGGTGCAAGCGAATGTGAGGGATGATGCCAGTCTGTAATTTTCATGTAATTTTGCTTTGAATAATACTTCCAAAAGATCACCCTCTTTTCAGATTTTGATAATGATACTAATAGGTCAAACATGCAGCTTGCTCTTCTCCAAAGTGGCAAAAGAATCATTTCATATTGATAAACATGTATTTTTATTACTCTTTCGAAATCACATAGAATAATTAACATAGTGTGCTTTGTGTAATGTCTAAAATAATTTCATTTGTATAAGTATATCATGCATTGACGTATACAAATGTCTTTTTTAAGGTTTAGACGTATATCATTTTCTTTTTAAGGTTTACTTGTGTTTGTGACACTACTAGCAACTTATGCATGCGATACTTCTGGATCTAAAGGTTAAGATAGGTGTTCAATTTTATGAAAAATGTACTGGAAACATATAGAAACAAAATCGTTTAATGTATACACTGAACAAAAATTCTAACCGATCACCCTGAGTTTTCGCTTATATATGAAAAAGAATAATACCAATAGATCCGACTTTTCTTTTATTTCGAAGAGAATGAACACATTGAGAATAATAAAATTATAACATTTTTCTATTTAAATAATACTTTATCGATATTTAAAAAAAAATATTTTTATGAACAGCCACTCACCTGTCTGATAGAGGCTCCAGCATTCAACATTCCAACTGCTACGGCACGATCCTGCATCGACATTCGTGCCATGTTTTATGTTTTTTCACTCATAAGGTTAACAAGGATTTATGCAATGTAAAATTTAATACTCACCACGCTCTGCACGAACATTTCGTGCCAAAATGTGTAAACCGCACCCTGCCTCCCGCGTGAGTGCATGGAACCGTATTAAATTATTTTTCATTCCACAGATCGGTAGAAAATGACACAAAAATCCCCTCTGCAAAATTTTATAAGGATCTATTGACCCGTTATAAAATAATTATAATTTAAAAAGTGATCGGTTAGAACTTTTGTTAAGTTAGTAATCAATTTATCAAATATTGATTATACACTGTATATGTATGTATCCCTGAAATGTTAGCCTGCTGTTAAACTTGTGAATCTTTTAAACGTGTTAAACTATATTTTAAAAAAAATAATTGTAAAATTGTGCGAAAATCAGATATTTCAATTTATACTGAACTACATTTACTTAATGCTCCATTATTCCTGTTCTAGTATAAATGATAAAATCAAAGAAACCTTACATCTTGCCATAATTGTTTTCACAGAAGTTATAAAATAGTAATATTATCAGTATTTGGCCAATCAAAATTATTATCAACCTCTTGAAATAAATTTGTAATTCAATTAAATAAGACAGCAATGTAAATATAAATTAGCATATTGTCACTAAAAATGTGTAATCTATGTTGACATAATACACACATGTCTGCTAAAGATTGACATACTTAGGAATACTGATTTTCAAATAAATGCACATATTGGACACTTTAGCACAGCATGACACTAAACAATTATTATATTGCAGATGACTCCTTGTCAGCTAACAAACGATTTCTGCTGGATGGATATGCTGTACCTTGCAAGTTACTTCTTTATATATTTCTTCAAAACACACTTTTCTTCCATTTCTAAGTGATAAATAATAGCAATCAATTACATAATCATTTAGATTTTTTAAACTTTATTTTTATGAACAAAGTCATACTATTTAAACACGTATTGTTGTATCTATCAGTCTATAATGTTTTCAAATCCATCAGCAATAACTTCAGATAAAGAAAAATAAATCCATAAAGAACCTTTACGTCAAAAACGGTTAAATTGAAAATGCTAAATGCTCGGTTTGGATTGCGCCTGTTCATGGACAGCACTGCATAATGCGAAACTTCATTAAAACAATTCAACATTTAAGACAAAGCAGATTACAATTCATACAGCAAACTTTTTTAAAACAATAATAAACCTGATATTTCTTTGATATTACTACAACTTTCAACGGTTTTTACAGTATCATAATAAAAACTGCGAGAGATATTCTGTTGAAAGATATTTTCTTAATTATCTATTTCCATGTATTTCGCTGTGACTCGACTTTTTATAACGTCAAAATATAAATAATGTTAAAGTATTTTAACTCTTGTATATCTATTTCAGCAAATATTTCATTAGAGCAGTTTGCATCATGTTACCTAACTTGCACACCAACATATGGAAAACTCTTGGAAACTTGTTGTAAATCAGGTCTCAATGTGGTCTGTTCAAATCTTCCATGGGATATTTTGAAACCCAAGCTAGGGTCCTGTACAGGTACGTTTTTTTTTTTTTTTCATCTTTTCTGTTTATGTTAATGATTATATATATCGCTTAAGTCGTGTTTTATGTTGTAATGTGATTTTTCTTGTCAAATTATGATAATATTGATATACCATTAAATTTCATTAATTTTGATTACCTAAAATTAGTAGAAACTGAATTAATAAATGATATAATATAGTATAATATGCCTGTTGAAAGTTTGCAACATTTTCTTTATTACAGTCTGCAAATTGTTATAGTCTTTTTTGTTTTACATGTTATACACATGCAACAGTTATGGTTTAAAAATTCCACCGAATATAGTTCCTTATTGTATTGTTTTCTTTCTTCAGGATTATCAAACAGTCCGACCACTTCAGGTATATGTTTAGATTTTTCAAGGCAGACAAGGAAATGAATATTATCTTAAAAGTCGGGCCCATTAATTAACACATTTTTCTCGAATTGATTTTGTTAACATATAATGCTAAAGTATTGAGCCTTATAGTTCAGTGCTAGTGACGTACCTTCTTAAGCACCGGATAAGGTTGTTTTCATTCTGAAGAGAATGACGTCCCTTTACAAAATTCCATTTTGTTTAGTTCCGCCATTTGTTAACCCGATTAGGGGACATGCATTCTTCTACTCGAGGACCATACGCCGTTTTATATGGAATTGCACTTACAAGTCAAATTGGATGTTCCATGATAACCACTGTATAACCACATCTGAATGTTTCTAGATTTAAAATCATACCATTTCATGTTTAAATTTTGAATACTGCTTCCGCGGGTGCTAGGGGCGTAGACGGTAGCTTGCACGTGGCAGTACCGTCCATGAACAGGCTCAATCAAACCGAGCCTACCCAGTCATATGACTTATTGTTAATGTTTCGAAACTAAGTTGACCGATCGATCGAGAAGACATTTATGCGGTAGTTGATAGATTCCTGACAAAACTAAAAGGAGACATAGAATAAGATAAAAATATGGACGGTTTTCAAGTCGTATTGACAGCTAATGTTAATATTACAGCATGGTTGTCCCTGGAACAGTTTGCTGCATGCTTCCTTACGTGTCTTGTTGGATTTGAAAAACTTACAGAGGCATGCTGCCAAACAGGCTTAGATGCGATTTGTACAAATTTGCCATGGGAAATATTAAAATCTCAATTAGGATCATGCCGAGGTATTTATTAGTTTATTTTTGTTTAATGAATTGTTTTAAGATTTACAACACACCTTCTTTTTTATTAAGATGTTGTCCAATATATATTAAGGATTGTTTATATTTATAAATAATGAAGATTGTTCGACAGAAATTTTGCAAAAATCGTTTTATAAGTGTTTTTAAGAAAAGAATATTAATTTATTTGAAAAAAATATTAAAAGCAAATATTCCAAAGGAAAGTGAATGTATCGTTACTATTTTTAAAACTTTTTACAACAAATTTAAATCCTACAGCTGAACTGTCAACAATTACAACAACAAAATCAAGCACCCTTTTTCATTACTGGTCTTTAAAATTTCTTGCGCATAATTTAGCGTTTTATGCACTTCTTCATTTTTTTTTAGATTTCTTCTCAACAACGACAACACGCACTACAGCTACGACAACTCGAGGTAAAACAAATCAATTTTTATAAACTTTTTATCTGTTATTTAATTCATATAGATATGAAAAAGAAAGAATACAACACTTAAACAAACTTTGTTAATCGGCCTTGGTTTCACAAAAAGAAACGATTTTCATAACAAGAGAAAGATCTAAAAGTGGTTCATAACGCCGCATCACATTAATTGTGTGAATGTTTGTGGGTCTTAACCCAAATTTAAACACCTCATACAAATAGAATAATTTATTTTGTACACAATAAGTTCGTTACAGTTGATTTAAACATTCTATGTTCATTGCATTTTTATCTTTTACATCCAGTGCATTCAGCACTTTGATTTATCTTTTTCATGCTTTGCAGTTGATCATAAACTTCATTGAACGCCGCCTTTCCTTGTTGATCGTGTTTATCATGTTCTATTTTCACAGGGAAAATTTAAAATATAATATTCAATCTAGCCAGACTTTATTTGAATGTGGATAAAAATAACATTATCGTATTATTAAATTAATGGTTATATTGTCAGAAATACACTCCGTCATAAGTCAGTTCTCCTTCAATACAAAAAGTAAATAGTAATCGGCATACATCATTCTAAGAATATATTATATCATTCCTTGCGATTCTGCCACTATACACAACGGTGTTATAACTGCAAAAGAAAAACTGGTTATGGACTACATGTATATGCGGCTATTCCTATTTGATATACGTTCTCCCACCGAAATCAGGGATAACAAGAAATATTTTTAAAAAATGATTAAATAATTATTCAAGAGGAATAGCGTAAAACCATTTTTTCTTATGATTAATTTTGTTAAATAATTTTATACCTTAGGGACAAAAGAGTGCAAAAAGAACAGATAAATACAAAATTTAATATCGACAGCGAAAATAATCAGAGCTGCATAACTGGTACTGCAGTATGTACTGCAGCGATTTTGCAAGTACTGGTACTTATACTGAATTACTCTTACACAATTTTGCTACTACTGGTACTGGTACTGTATTACTGTCTTAAAAAGTGGTACTGCTACTGCATTACCCAGTACTTTTGGTTTTGATAAAAAATTTAAAATAACATCATTTTTTCTCATAAATTAAAGCTGTAAATTACATTAACAATATTTTATATTTATGAAAAAGTAAGTTATCAAATCTAAAGATAATTTGCTGCAATATTCCTTCAAATGTTAACATAGTATTCATCATAAAAAGCACCAAAGACTTAAAGTAAAAATTAAATTAAGATAAACAGACTCAATAACTCTTTACCCTAAAATATCCTTATTAAAATCTTTTATTATTTTGTATTTACTAGTAAAAGAGAAAAATAAAAACTAATTATTTTCTTTTTTATTCTAAAAAATCCCATTTCAAGTGAAAAAAGTGATATTGTTAGCACCATAAAAAGTTGTTATTTACTTTGGTATAAATTGAACAGAGGTGTGAAGGTGTGAAAGGCAACAAAAGATTGTTGTGTTTTAAATGAAAGATTTTGCATTGTATTTATACAGTTGACTGGTTACTAAACAATTAGATATGACATAAATATATGTTGTAAATATTGTTTGTAAAAAGTATGTTAAAACTATAAAGTTGTAAATATGTTATGTTAACTTTAAAGCAGCACGCCTCCAGATTCATTCTAATTTTGAAAATGTATTTAAAGGTAAAATATTGTTAAATGAACAAAGAAAGTACTTCACACATTACAATCGGCAAACATGCATAAATAGGCCCTACTGCGTTAGTAACGCAGTAGATATATGGTGATAAATACTACAAAATACAGCCATTAATTGCACATAAGATATATTTTAATTATCACTTGAATCTTTAATCTGTCTACTTTTCTCAAAGTTTTAGTAATTTTTTTCCAAGTTTAATTTTCTTGAAATATTTTTGGTCATCTGGAGGCATGCAGCTTTAAAGTAAATTATGATTTTATTTCTTTGCTGAATAATATTTGCAATTATTTGTTTGACACTGTATTTATTCAAACTTTGATGAATATATATAAAAGTAATGGTACTGATACTTAATTACTTCACCAAAAAAAGTACTGGTACTGCAGTACCGAGCTAAAATCTAGTACTGGTACTGGTAATGGTACTGCATAATTTGCCAAGTACTGGTACTGGTACTTAAGAACAGAACAGAACAGAACAGAAATTTTATTAAGACTTGTACAAAGTACATCATCTACAATACATTATATTCACATATATTTTAGCTGCATGAAAATTTACAAACAAAATCTGGATATCACATTTTACGTATTCAATAGTTTAATAATAAAATATAAGTAGGTAAACTAATAAAAAAACAAAGAACATGCATATAGCTATGAAAAAAGATGTGCATTTTCTGTATTTTTTATAAATAAATAAGATTAATTATGAATATTTTTGGCATGGAAAAAAACAAATCATTTGGAGAATGAACATTGATTCATTCAGACATTATTAGTTAAAAGTGTATACCTAATGGAAAGAGCTTCATTAAACAAATTTTGATAAACGTACAAGCTCATTTTATTTTTGAGTTTAACAATTGAGTAAATTTGTATACTGATGGATTTCTGTAATAGTAAGTTTTTTAAGTGTGTTTTTTCTTATAACGTCATAGCATTTACATATACAAATAAAATGGTATTCATCTCAATATCTAGATTATTGCAACACAAACAATTTCTTTCTTCGCGAGGAATCCTATTTCTACTAAATCTACCTGTTTGAATTCTAAGCGGAAGACCATTCATTCTTAATCTACAAAAAATAAAATCTAAAACACCTAGGTAGTATATTAAGATAACATTCATATTCAAAACAAGATTTAACATTTCTATATATACATAA
The DNA here is from genome assembly GCF_026571515.1 of Ruditapes philippinarum. Lineage (NCBI taxonomy): Eukaryota > Metazoa > Mollusca > Bivalvia > Venerida > Veneridae > Ruditapes > Ruditapes philippinarum. Next base: position 121,842 of record NW_026854133.1, read on the forward strand.
AACAGGACTTTTTCAAGATTACTGGACCATTCTTGCTTGAAGGAATTAATAAGGCGACATTTAAATTCTGATAAAAACATAACCTTGTCTATGTTGTTACAATTATCAAAAATGTATGAAAATCCATAGTTATTTAAAATATTTTTAACATTAGAAACCCAATTTGTCTGCCCTTTATTGCTATCTTCAAGTGCTTAAGTATAAACTGTTTTTAACATTATATTGTCTGTATTTACAAGTTTTAACCAGAATTTAATAATTCTTACATATCTATGAATATATAATGGATATCTTCCAAGTTCCCCATATACACTAGTATTACATGTATTTAATCTAACTTTTAACAACCTTTTACAAAATTTTAAATGTATTCTTTCAATTTCCTTAGATTTAGAATAACCCGAAATTTCACATGAATAATTTAATATTGGTGAAACGAAGGCATCAAACAACTGACATAATGTTTTTGGACTAAGATCAAACTCTTTACATTTACATAACAGTATGTTCATTGATTTTAAAGCTTTTCCAATTAAATGTTCTTGATTATAGAATAAATTTACCAGTTATAGTTAAAAATAGTACCTAGATAATTGAAATCATTAACAGCTTCGATTTCTTGGCCATCATAGGTCCAATGCTCAGATGCTAAAAGTGCACCCCTTTTTCGAAATACCATAATTTTTGTATTTGAGGTATTAACTTTAAGGCCCCAAGTATTACAATAAGACAATAAGAGATTCAAAAGAGTTTGTATTTCATCTGGGTTTTTACCTATGATAGCCATATCGTCAGCAAATAATAAAAGAATTAAAACTATGTCATCTAAAGTAAGACCTGCTTCAGTTTCAGACTGAAGATATAATTCAAGGTCTTCAACAAAAAGAGAAAATAAAAGAGGGGACATAACTCCCCCTTGACGAAGACCTACAGCATACAGAAAATAATCAGAATAGCTAGAACACGACACAAGATTTTACTTTTTGATACATATCACGTATTATACTGAGTAACTTCCCTTGAATTCCGCAATTGTACAATTTAAACCAAAGGCCATTTCTATAAACAGAGTCAAAGCATTTCATCATATCGACAAATATAACATACAATCTTTTATTATAGGGTTAACGCACGTTTTTCCGTGTTATAACGTCTGCAGAGTCCCGAGGAATGGTTGGTGCCCGAGCCCGGTAGGGCGAGGGCTCCAATAGTTCCGAGGGACTCTGCAGACGTTATAACACGAAATAAACGTGCGTTGACGCTATTATAGCATAAAATTTTCAAACAGATTCGTGATGTATAGTTTATACAAAACACAATTACATTAAAGTCTTGTGCTTGGACGGTATTTATCCAATTCTATGTTTTACGTATGCGTTTCATTTTTCCGGGGCCAACAACTTTGAAAATTCTCGGAACCGAACGAAATTTTGAATTTTAATTAATTTAACAAAGCTTGGCCTTTGGAGATTTATTATCTCAAGAAAAAAAACGTTACATTACTCTACCCTCTACCCAAGACAAAACATGACCCTCAGAAATTCTTAGAATGATTTCAGATTGACGGTAGAAAAAAGATCAGTGACATCAGAATCGGTTTTTTTTTTCATGCAAACAAGTTTATAAAAAAATCAGGCACTAAGCATTATTCTATCAAAGAAATATAAAGAGCATTTATCCAACATTAACATAAATAAAAAACATTTTCTCATTATTAATTTTGTGTTATCTAGTTTTGTAAGTTAATCGGAGTGTTAAACTGAATGACAGGTAGATTATACTGTATTTGTTTACATTGACAACTGTCCGTTTCTTAGAAAGGGCGACAACCAAGATTAGCACCGATGTCTATACGCCGTTTTTCCGGCATAGTTACTTGAATATGCGACTGAGGCCATCGAATCAATAAATTTCAATATAACAAGAGCGCATGACTCAAACATATGGAACGCCTGGACTGTCTTATGTTAAGATTGAATGATATACCTAGTTAAATGTCTTTCTGTTGAGTCCGAGATACAAAATGCTGGGTGGAAATCCTAATGTGCTCAGTTATTGAAGTGCTATGTTGTGTGCTGACTGTATTTTATTCAGTCAAGTCAATGTATTGTCGGGTGCATAAGTCGTTATGTTCAGTTCAAAAAACAAACAGGCATGTGGAAACACAATTATGTGGAGTTAAAAAGATATGTTGTAGGGTGTTACAGTATTATTTCGGTTTTAAATAATATGCTGTTTTGGTGCTCTACTCATCATGTTCAACCATGAAAATAAACAGTTGAGTTGGTACTATCATTTTGTTTGGTTGAGCAGTGTATTATTGGGTGATACTTTTATTATTTTCAGTCTTTTGCAATGACATGCTGTTGGGTGCTTTATCCTTCTGTTCAGTCGTGAAATAGAACTGTTAAATGGTACAATCATTATCTTAAATGGTACAATCATTATCTTGTGTGCTGATTATATCTTCTGCAGTCAAGTCAATGTTGTTGTTCGGTGCAAAGGTCGTTATGTTCAGTGGTTTTTTGTTACTATCATTATGTTCAGTTCAGATGATATACTGTTCGGTGCAGAGGGTCCATTATGTTCAATAGTGAACACACAAACTGTTGTGTGATACAACCATTATGTTGGGTTCATTCGGATATTTTCGGGCAACAAGATGGGAGAGGTCACGTCGAGGCTAATGACCACTAAATTGCCAAAAACAATTTTCTTCCCTATAAATATTATCGGGGGCTTAAGAACGTTATTTTCATAAATTGGACTTTTAAATACCCTATGGTATTTATTAGTTAATTCATGACTATACTATACTGTTACAGTCATAATGGGTACAGTATATATAAAACTAAAATATGGGTAAGGGTAGCCTGTTAAAGTCACACGTGACCACCGTAAAATAAAACTTAAAATTTATTGTTTGGTAACCTATAAGAGTCACAAAATGGACACAGCAAACGAAATTTTAAAAATATAAAACATCAAATATTCAAGTAAGGAAACCCTATTTGAGTCACACATGCCCACAGTATATGGAGCATATAAGGTCAAGGGTAGCCTATTAAAGTCACATATGGCCACAGCATATACGACTTAAAATGTATTTGTTGGTAACCCATTGAGCTCACACATAACCGCAATAAATGGAACATAATATTTAAGTAAGGCAAACCTATTTGAGTCACACATGGCCACAGTAATGGAACATAGATATTAATGTAAAGGTAGCGCAATAAAGTCACACATACCCACATTATCGAAGAACAATTCTTATATAAGTAAGGGAAACCTAATTGAGTCACACTAGGCCAAAATAATATGAACATTATGTTTAAGTAAGGGGAAACCTTTTTGAGTCACGCATAACTAAAGTATATGGAACATTTATATACAAGTTAGGCGGTAGCCTAATAAAATTACATTGTAGACTCAAATACATTTCCCTGACTTAAACATTATGTCTAATTATTGTGGCATATGTGACTCAATTAGGTTTCACTTACTTAAAAGAATTTTCTTTATACTTTGGCCATGTTTGACTTTATTAGCCACACTTACTTATATATAATGTTCCATTTACTGTGGTCATGTGTGTTTCAAATGGGGGGTTCCATACTTATATTTAACGTTAAACGTTCTTATTACTGTGGCCATGTGTCGACTCAAATAGGTAATTGTTTGGCAATTTAGTGGTCATTAGCCCTCGACGTGACTATGGAAATTAGTTGCTCCCCGCCGCCATCTTGTTTGACGCGAAGAAATCCGAATGAACCCAACATAATTGTATGACCGCTCAGCGCATTGTCAAAATGACTTGTGCACCGAACAGTATATCATCTGAACTGAACATAATGACGGTATCAACACCACAGTTTGTGTTCACTACTGAACATAATGACTTCAGCACCGAACAGATATCATCTGAACTGAACATAATGACGGTATCACACCACAGTTTGTGTTCACTACTGAACATAATGACCTCTGCACCAAAAAGATATCATCTGAACAGAACATAATGACGATATCACACCACAGTTTTGTGTTCACTACTGACCATAATGACTTCTGCACCGAACAGAATATCATCTGAACTGAACATAATGACGGTATCACACCACAGTTTGTGTTCACTACTGACCATGAAAATGACTTCTGCACCAAACAGAATATCATCTGAACTGAACATAATGACGTATCACACCACAGTTGGTGTCACTACTGAACATAATGACCTCTGCACCAAACAGGATACATCTGAACTGAACATAATGACGGTAATCACACAACAGTTTGTGTTCACTTACTGAACATAATGACTCTGCACCGAACAGTTATATTATCTGAACTGAACATAATGACTTGCACCGAACAGTAATATCATCTGAACTAAACATAATGACCTCTGCACCGAACTGTACATCATCTTGAACTGAACATAATGACTTCTGCAAACCGAACAGTAATATCATCTGAACTGAACATAATAACGGTATCACAAACATTTTGTGTCACTTACTGAACATAATGACTCTGCACGAACAGTTATATTATCTGAACTGAACATAATGACTTCTGCACCGAACAGTATATCATCTGAACTAAACATAATGACCTCTGCACCGAACTGTACATCATCTTGAACTTGAACATAATGACTTCTGCACGAACAGTATATCATTGAACTGAACATAATAACGGTATCACACAACATTTTTGTGTTCACTACTGAACATAATGACTCTGCACCGACCCACGTATATTATCTGAACTGAAACATAAGGACTTCTGCACCCGAACAGTATATCATATCTGAACTGAACATAATGACCTCTGCACCGAACAGTACATCATGCTGAACTGAACATAATGACTTCTGCACCGAACAGTAGATCATCTGAACTGAACATAAAATAACGGTATCACACAACATTTTGTGTTCACTACTTAACAGAATGACCTCTGCACCGAACAGTACATCATTCTGAACTGAACATAATGATAGTACTATTCAACAGTTCTATTTTACGACTGAACAGTCTGAATAAAAGCACCCAACAGCATGTCATTTCAACTGAAAATGATATAAAAGGATCACCCAATAATACACTGCCTCAGCCAAACGAAAAATAGTACCACTTAACAGTTATTTTCATGGTTGAACATGATGAGAAGAGCTATTTAACGAACATAACAACTGTCATACCCTACAACATATTCTTTTTAACTCAAACATAATTGTGTTACCACATGCCTGTTTGTTTTTAAGAACTGAACATAACGACTTATGCACCCGACAATACATTGACTTGACTGAAATAAAATACATCAGCACACAACATTTACACTTCAATAACTGAGCGCAAATTTGGGAATTTCCCCCAACCCAGTATTTGGGATTTGACCCAGCACTATTGTATACTCAGGACTCAACCAGCAATCACATTTAACCATGTATATTCGTCATTCTGACACATAAAGACAGTCCACGGCCGTTCCATACAAAACAGGCCAAATCGTCATTTTTTGTTTTGCGTTTAAATTACTGGGCCCTTGTATGTATTGCGCCATAGCGTGAAACCGGGCTATTACAAAGCGCGTGACTATGTTAACACATGGTTTTGGTCCGTTTATAAACATGGGCAAATATGCGGAAAATAGCCGATTGTAGCGATAATATCATTTAAAAATTTCTTGAACCAACGAATTAAGAATTAAAAATAGCGTCTACAGGTGGAATCTTCCCTTACGAAATTTGAAACTTGCATTCAGAAATAGTGTTGTGTTCATTACAAAATTTTTGAATTTCGTCTATTTATAACTGTAGTAAATAATTTGGACAAGCAACTTACAAGTGTAATGCCTCTGTAATTATTAACGTCATTTTGATTCCCTTTTTATGCAGAGGGATAATTATACCTTCGGTCCATTTATCAGGAAAACAGCCCGAGTTTAAAATACAATTATTTAAGTCCACAAATATGAGACGATAAAATATCAATCTTTATAAAATTATTCGTTCAATTAAACAATCATTACCATTAGGCTTTATACGCTTCGGTGATTTAACAAGCCGATAAAATTTCAGAACAAGTAATAGGCTCGTCTAATTTCAAGGAAAAATGTTCATTAGTATTTGTAAAATCATTATTTTCACAAAATTCCTCAGCTTGAGCGTTGTAACACTCAAAAAAAATCATTACTTAAACTTGAAAAATATTCTCTAAATTGTTCTTAAAGTTATTTTATTATCAACCTTTTCCTTGTTTGCTTTTTAAATAAATTCCAAAAACTTTCGGCTTACTCTTTTTCAAATTTTCTATTTCTTGCATTTTCTTTTCTATAGAACATATTTTCTTCTTTGTAATAACAGATTTATAAGCAGATTTATGGTTTACACAAAAATTACTCTATTTTCATTCCGTTTAACAACAATTAAATGATTTTAACGATTGTAAATATACGTTTCGTGCATCTATACAATCCTTATCAAACCATTCTGTGTGCTTCATATTATTTTTCTGCATCATTAATAATGAACATTTCTATATTGCAAATTATAAGAAAAAAGAGGATCCTGCAATACTCCCGCATTGTATCTGTAAATTTATTCAATGCATCATTAACAGACTGTCTACTATTACAATCTAATGTATTAACAATAGTATTAAAAACAGGTAAATTTACAATTATGCCAGAAACGAAATTGTTGCTTGAAATCATTGTCCCACTTAAATTTAATCCCAGAATGACCTGCATTATTATCGTGCGTATCATTGCATACAAGTGACAAGGTCACGGGGAATGATCACTCCATTCATTAAATGGATGTATAGTAAAATCACTGATCAATGAAAAATTGCGTTCGTTGCATAATACATAGTCTATCACAGATAAACCGTTATGAGATAAAAAAGAAGTATAAGTGTTAGTGTTCCCGATACGGCCGTTAATAATACGTAAACATGATGATTTGCAAAAGATCTAACAGTTTAATACCATGATTGTTATGTTTACTATCTATTTGTGGCCCTGCATGAGGTACTATCGGGTTCATAATCTATGTCATCAATGTTTTTGTTTACTTTATCATGTACAATGAAATCATTTTTTATTGCCTACCCTACTGTTAAAGTACACCAAAAAGATATATAGAACCAAGACTTTCATAAGTAAATACATCATTTTCTAATGTTTCAAATAAGTCGGTATTAAAAGTATTATATACAGGTGAATTTTCGCCCCAAATATATACACCACATAAATATATATCTTCATCAACATTAAAAAAGTACGATCTAATTTCAACCAAATAATTGTATCAAAATGATTTCTGAACAACTTGAATTCCTTCTTTTAAGTGTTCTTTATAATAAAGCACTATTCCGCCACTACATCTGCGCGCATTCTTATTTTGAAACTTTCGAAAAAAGTTATGAGTGACGTAACCATTAATAGAAATATTACTATGAGAATGTGTCCATGATTCATATAAGAAACAATAATCATGTTTACTTATAATATTAACAAAATCTCTTTATTTTACTTTCTTATCATTAGTAAGTCCGTGGACATTCCATGAAAGTATCGAAAGTTCATCTCTGTCGCACCCCTAATCTTTGATCGGTCGTCCGTCTATAAATAGCGTTATCGTACGCTATCCATGCTCTTTTTCCCTTCATCTCGAGCTGCCTTTAATTTGGGGACTAGTTTTTCTCCTTTTTAGAAATCACTTCCTGTGGGAATTGTTCGTACATTTGAAAATCCGTTTCCTGTAAATTTTTCCATTGTCTGCGCACCTGTTCCCGGACTTTGAAATACGTGAATTTGGCCACAACTGTCCTCTTTTTTCCTGGTAATATATGACCTGGTGATCGGTGTACACGTTCAAATCGGATTTCGTTAACGGCTTCCTTCGAGATCTTCAGGGCCTCGTGAAGATGATTCCTTAACTTTTGCTCGGTAACTTCCTGTGATTCATTTCCACTTGAATTGTCCTCCGGTATATTCGTAAATATGAGGTTATTGCGCATAGATTGCGACTTTAGGTATGTAACTTCATCACGGGCAACGTCACGAGCTTTTTCTAATTCATCGACTTTGTTAGCAAGTAAAGCTGAACTTATGTCTATATTTTCCATTTTATCCTCTAAACTTAACACACATTCTTCTACTTTCTTTGCTCTTTCATCAATAGCTAACCAAATACTTTTTAGTTCTTTTTCAAATCCTGATACCTGTTTTTCGAGATGGTCTAATGCACAAAGTTTTTTCTCCACTGAATCTAACCTTTTACAAATACCGTTTAAACACAACATGATGTCACTGTTAGTAGGCTGTTTATCTTTTTTTCCGCCATTTTGTCCGCCATCTTATCGCTTATTCCCGGGAAATTTGTATTCAATTCAAAAACAGAATTATCAATAGTAGAAATGTCATCCTGAAGATCATCAATAGTAGCATTTTCATCATAAAGTACAGCATTTGTCTGATTAAGAACATCACTAACTGAAACATTTAAATCTCCAGAAGGGCCTCTCTGCTTAAATATTTTTCTATTGCTTACATTATTACTGTCATTACCACTGCTATTTCTGTCTTTTCTTTTCTTATTTTTCTTATCACCCATAGTATAATTGTAACTCACATGTTTGTTATCAAGTTTATCCAATTATATCCAAAATATTCCACTTTTAAACACTTTTATTCCCGATAAATCAAAAAATATTTTCCCTCAGAAAATTTAAACCACCATTTTTCAGGCATGCGCACCAACATCTTAGTACTGATGCAGCTCTGAAAATAATCACCGCTTGAAAAATAAAAGCGTTAGAAGGCTCCTTTACTTTGCCATAATGCAATCAAAATAACTGTACAGTCTTCGTGCTCAATTCCTACGCATTAAAACAGTAAACCGCTGTTAAATACAATTTACACCTTTGAGACCAATATAATATCTGAGAGACAAGACTCTTTCAACATTGACATTGTGACGTCATAATGTCTTAGCAAAATGACTTGCAAGTTAAAAAGCTATCATGTACATTTTACTTTAGGACTGTGCATAGTATTTTAGAATGGCATTTTACTTTTTAAATGTATACTGAGTTACCAAAGATTTCAGTTTGTAATTTTGAAATGGCTAATGAAAATTAATCCTTATTCAGTTATTTCCTGTTAATTTTTTTAAAGGAAAAGAAACCAAGTTGTTTTTATGTCCTATTGAAACACTTTCTTTTTAAAGTAGGGGTGTACATGACTGATTGGTTAGGGTATTTGACTTAAAACCACCTTCCCCTTACCAATGTGGGTTCAAAGGCCGTTATGTTATGTTATGCGGTAACATACTCTATGACCCAGTGGCATCTGACCAATTAAACAGCTACTGATTGACATCAATTAAAGCAATAGTTCCTTCAAAATTAACATGATTAACTGTCCGTCTGGTATCTGTGGCTGATGTCACTTGACTATCGGTAAAATTTGAGGCACTCGGTTGAGGAAATGGAACGCATTTAAAATGCGTACCGCTAGCGGGATAATTTAGTTCTTTCACTTTTAAAGTTTATAATTATAATCATTATCATCATTTTTATTATATTACATCAGTGTCACTCTGCCTATGTAGTCGTGTATGTTATTCCGTTAGAATTTTAAGTAAAAAAAAAGACACGGACAACTGAGCTCATGATAGACTTTTTAAGTTCATGGTACGATGTACATATAAGAAAGAGATATTATATATTTTTGTCCGACCAATTCAAATAAATGCTTGAAATATTTTAATAAAAACAAAAGGTAATACTCGATCAATATGAACTGACCTTCCAGACTTCTATTATCATGACTTTTCATCTATGCACGTCATAGAGATTCAGTTTCTTCTGATACATACAATTAATTCCATACTTTGTCCCAGGTGTATTAGTATTTTTGCACAAGTCATAAAGTAGTTGGATCATAACAAATGTATTAAACCATATATTTGTAGCAAAAGTTATTGTTTGAATTTTGAAAAAGCATACTTCCCAAATGTTTGCTAAAAAGAAATATGCTAGTAAATTTCCTTAAAGCATAAGGCGTATGCACAAAATCAAAACGATTTAGGATTCTGATCCGAAACATCTAATCGTACCTACAAAAGTCATGAGTGTTGAATAAGAAAGACATTATTTCTATCTAAGAACTCTATGACGAATCGTTAAAAATATTATAATCAAAGGGCTGCAAGCTCTGTGGTATTTTCTGATCTTTGCAATCTAAATCGTACTGTATATCTGTATGTATTTTCCTGTATAAGTTTATTTTTATGTACTATAATTCATCTTGCAGGGCACAAGAGCTTGATACATACGGAATTTTGCATGACTAGAGTTGCATCAAAAAATCATTTATGTTCATTTTTTATGACATCCACACTTTATCCTTGCATATCGTTGCTACTTCCTTAACAAAGAAACTTAAAAAATAGATGCCTCGAATGGGATTCGACCCCCAGACCTTTGACACAGTAAACGAGCTCGTTACCCCTGCAGCTCGGGGAAGTTATTCGAAAAACCTGAATAAAATCAAATAATACTAAATTTAGAATTTCCATTGCATTTCGGGTTTATTAATTTCGAGGTTGTCCAACAACATTGACCTGGCACTCTTGCACTTGACCATGTAGTTGGTATATTCCATAAACTTTACGATATACTTTTAAATCAATATGAATATAGATATCAAATTGTTAAAAATAATGTAAATCTCTGTTAGCGCAGTTGGTAAAGTGTTTTCACTTGTAGATTGTACACGTAAACTGGTAGTTCAAAGATTTTGTTTTATTTTGATTTTTTTATTTCAATGTTAAAAATGCATTCTCTTAAAACTGTTACAAGCCTTATTGTTGTGTGTACTGTATATGTAGTATTTTTAATAACTACCTTTATAGCATATACGATTGCATATAATGTCACAGAGAGAATCGTTGAAAGAAAGTGTAATGAAATAAAAATATAATTGTGTAATGAAAACAACACTTACAAAAATTTATTCTAAATCTAGGTTTAGTAAAACGATTTCAAATTAGTTCTTGCAAAGAATCACAACGTGGTGTTGGTAAGGAATCGAACCAGAGACCTTCAGATCGGTAGTCCGGCATCTATACCAATACACCACATCTCAATGATCAGTGATGTTAGCAAATATATCGATATATTCGATAGATATTGGTCAGTGTTTATTCAAGTGACATTTACGTAAGTTAATGAAGTGCCAGGTCAATATTGTTGGACAATATTTCGTTCACGATAAACTTGTTGTTTAACATTGATGTAAATAATTTAGCGAAAATCTCCTGCCAAAACAGTCCGACATGTATATATCCCACTACTCGACAATCATATTTATTTGTGTAATACGCTCTGATCGACATCGCTAAAATAGCATTTTCATTGATTAAAATCATATTCATCCGTGTAATTTGTGATTGTGCATTTATTGACAATTCTATAACCCAAAGCTACTTTTAAACTTTAAATGCGTTGTAATTTGTGGGAAACTTATAACACAATAAAAAATATTTCTTTCTTTTAAATCGCTAGTTTAAGTTGTTTTAAGAACTACTTGTTGTTAGGTGTGTCGTGAACAGCTGTGTCAGAGATTGAATGTCAGCTTTGTATTTCCTGATCTTCGATGAGAAAATGAATGTCAGCTTTGTATTTCCTGATCTTCGATCAGAAAATACAAAAACAAAATGATTGTACTGGCAATATAATTCAAAATAAAGTCAACAGCAACAACAACAAAAATAATCCTTTCTTTAAATATAGTTGTTCTTTTAATGAGAGTTAAGTGTAAAACTGTAATTTTTAGAAACGGTAATTTCCGCGAGTTATCTAACATGAATATTTAGAAATACAATGCTTATATAGAAAGATGTATTTCTTTTTTTTTCAGAATTCTTTAATAGAACTACCACGCTGGCACCTATAACAACGCAGACTACAACAGCACAAAAAGGTAGCTTTTAGATTGCATGTTTTATTCTGTTTTACATTTTGATTTGTTTCACTGACTAACATTAAAACGATATAGTTGGACCATATTTATTAATTATCGTAATTTAAAATCCTTATTAATCTTTAAAAATTTATTAATAATTAATTATATGATTATTTAAAGTAGTTCTTTTGCACTAGATAGGCGTTGTATTGAATGGTGATGACTATTCAAATGTTTGTAATTTTATAGAATGCCCTATGTACTAATTTCATGTATATGCTTCTTGTTTATATTTTATGCAATAAATATTTTTAAAAGAATTCAAATCAAACGTATTTAATTATAAACTATTTAAAAATGAATTTGGCACAAATAAGTATCTTAATTTTCTTCCTAGTTATTTTTGTAAAATCATCACAAGTTTTAGTACAAGAAATCATAGACTCCCAGTGGAAGTAGGAAGATGGTCAGGGGTACCATATTAAAAATCACAGTTATACACTTAACTCTCATTAAAAGAACAACTATATTTAAAGAAATGTTTATTTTTGTTGTTGTTGTTGTTGATTTTATTTTTTATTCTATTGCCAGTACAATTATTTTGTTTTTATAATCTTTTTACCGATTCGTCATAGAGTTCTTTATGAAAATAAACTCAATATTAGAACATAATGACAAAATACCCTCCGAAAGCCACATATTTCAAACTGTATACAATATATATTAATACTGCTGGTTGATTTGGTAACTAAATTTTCAAATAGTCATTTTTCTTAAATGTCGCCTTATGTTTTACTATATCGTTGATCCATTATAGAACAAATATTTTCAAATAGCCATTTTTATTTGTTTGGGTCGTCAGACCAAACAAATAATGGTAGCGAAATTTCAGACTCTAATGCTGTTAATTGCAAATGCTGAAAGTAGTCCGCTTTTTTGAAGCGGTTACTTCCCTTTATATATGTAACACAAAGGCCGAAAAATTCAGGGGAGATCACTGCGTAAATATGGTCACATGACAGGCGCATTAATTTTCAAGCAAAATAATTCCCGAATGGCCGAAGATTTCTAATATTGTTTTATTCTTTATAGATATACATGCTTATAGTAAGCGCCATGATTATTTACACAAGTGTAAAACAACAGTTAGCGTCGTTACAAACCCTAATTTAGAATAATATGGTTTTCTTCAGGCCGTTAAAATATAAATTCACCGTGGCCGAGGGGTTTGCGCGCTCGCTTAGGGAGCGAGAGGTCTGGAGTTTGAAATCCCAGTTAAGGCAACTCATTTTTTTTTCAAATTGTTTAAGTCAAATAAACATTGGATTAGATATCAGTGTTGCAATTAGTCTTATAGCCAATCTACTACAATTAAAACGCTGGAAAGCATTGGTGACACTATACAAAACAAATTGTTTTATAACCTCACAACCTTCACCTTTCTGACATTCTGAGACCCAAACAAATTCAGCGCCTTCTGTGCTTTGATTTTTAATGTCGCCTTATGTTCTACTATATCATTGACCCATTATCGAACAAATCTTTTCAAATAGTCGTTTCCTTAAATGTCGCCTTATGTTGTACTGTATCATTGATCCATTATAGAACAAATCTTTTCAAATAGCTGTTTTCTTAAATGTCGCCTTATTCTGTACTATATCATTTATCAATTTTTCAGTTATGCCTGTGCTAGATGGAAAAACTTTCAAGATTTATTGCGCAGAAAATAATGAGTTTTGGCATTATAATGGTGCAGGTCGTGCTAGGATTGTTTCATCACTAGCCCAACCGGATGATTCCTTTGTAAGATTCATCTTCCACAAACAACTTGATGGCTCATATAAAATAGAGGTAAGTTTATAGCCTTTATTGTTATTATTATTATTATTATTTTTAATTATTATTATTATTGTTATTATTATAATTATTTTTATTATTGTTGTTGTTGTTATTATTATTATTGTTATTTTTATTATTATTATTATTATTGGTGTTGTTGTTGTTGTTATTATTATTATTATTATCATTATTATTGTTATTATTTATTTATTTATTTATTACTATTATTATTATTATTATTATCATCATTGTAATCATTGTTATTATTATTATTATTATATTTATTATTATTATTATTATTATTATTATTATTATTATTATTATTATTATTGTTATTATTATCATTATCATTATTTTTACTATTATTATTATCATAATCATCATCATCATCATTATTATTATTATTATTATTATCATCATCATCACCATCATTATCATCATCATCACCATCATTATCATCATCATCATCATCATCATCATCATCATCATCATCATCATCATCATCATCATTATCATCATTATTATTATTATTATTATTATTATTATTATTATTATTATTATTATTATTATTATTATTATTATTATCATCACCATCATTATCATCATCAGCTTCATCATCATCATCATCATCATTATCATCATCATCATTATTATTTCTATTATTACTATTATTATTATTTTTAATTCATATAATTGATATTATTTTTATCATTAATCTTATACAGTTGTCTATTGAAGAAATATCTTTCCATTTAAGTACGTACTGCGTGCTATTATAACTTTATTTTTAACATACATAAAGGGATAATTTAACTTGTTCAGCATTATTTATAGTTATTCATTTGTATGCTTTTAGTCTCTTGCAAAACCGGGCGTTTATATGTACGACGGCTACAACGTTCAGGGTGCACCGTACACGTCATTATATGGTCGAGGTAACATTGATGACGACAACATGCGTTACATAGTTACCATGGCAACAGAGGATACCTTCAGGATACAGACCAAAGCATCAGGCCGTTATGTTCGTCTAGATGAAGACAAACATGTCACATCAAAGTTGAATATCATTGATAACAGATCGCTGTTTATCTTCGTAGAATCATAACTCTGATTTATGTTATCTTTGGGAATTATTTTTGTGTGTAATTTGTGTGTGGCTTTTTAAACATTTTTTCTGAGCGTATTGTGATCAGTTATGACATAAATACGCTCGTTTATGCATATCATTTGTGAATATTAACCGAGTTTATGTTTCAATTGTTGTAGAACTAATGTTAAAACAATATTTATTAAGTAATTTGTTTTGTGAACCCAGATATACTAAATGGCTTCATTTATACGTTTTTCCTTTAATTGTTATACTGAATCATAGGACATTAAATTGTTAATTGGCAATATTGACCTGATTTTAAACATTAAAGTGTTGATTGGCAATATTGACCTGATTTTAAACATTAAAGTGTTGATTGGCAATAATGACCTGATTTTAAACGTTAAAGTGTTAATTGGCAATACTGACCTGATTTTAAACATTAAAGTGTTAATTGGCAATACTGACCTGATTTTAAACATTAAAGTGTTAATTGGCAATACTGACCTGATTTTAAACATTAAAGTGTTAATTGGCAATACTGACCTGATTTCAAACATTAAAGTGTTAATTGGCAATACTATTAAAGTGTTAATCGGCAATACTGACCTGATTTTAAACATTAAAGTGTTTATTGGCAATACTGACCTGATTTTAAACATTAAAGTGTTGATTGGCAATATTGACCTGTAATTAATTTTCGGAAGTATTTTCGTTAGTTTGCGTATACAATGGGTGAATGTCATTCGCAAGAACATTGTCAAGTTTCGCAAAATATAAAAAATGAAATAAAAATAGAAAATATTAAAGATAATGGTTCTTTATAATTTGAAACTGAAAAACTGAACACTTTGTCACGGAGAATAGTTACGCATGTGTTGAGGTAAGTGTATATCGTTATTCAATACTTTAAAATACTTAAGATTTACTTCGAAAATCTGATAATTACCGACAAAAGGCCATTGACTTTTTAAATGTCTCAGGTCAATATTGCCATACAATATTTGCATTTTTGTCGTTTGTTTACTTTACCATTGGAATATCATCGTGTCAGCAAACGCAGTCGTAAAATGTTTTACTAAAACTTTCAATAAACATCTGGATAACAACAACAAACACCAACAATTTATTACGAATGTTAAAGTTTGTTACTTTTATTTAAGCTCTATTGCGAAATAACTGCTTGCAACTTATATTATTCAGCTTCCTGAAACCATCCAGAACTGGTATCATATAGAAACAAGAAAAAACATGGTCGTGATCCGAGTAGGGCTCAAACACATGATCTCTCGGTTGGGAGGCAGACACCTTAACCATTATTCATTTGAATATTTCTTAGCGTTTTGTTATATGATATTTTAGTAAAGATACACACCTTTAAAATAGAGGTGTAACGATTCATCGATGCATCGATGCATCGCGATCTGCCCTGTCCTCGATGTATGCATCGTAAAGAAATTACAAATTCCAATATATTGCGATGCAATACATATTTCACTTCCCGATGTATCGATACAGCGGGGAAGTATCGCAATACACTAACAATATATTCCAGGTAAATAAGGACAACTGTATTTTTGAAAGACTGAAGAAAGAAAAATAGCTCGGATGGAAACAATGAACAAGCGCGACTATTATCATATCATCGTTGTCATCTCATTTCCCCATATCCGCAATCATTTAACGGTAACTAACCAAGTTTTATCAATGTCATATAAATGGGCTGGTGTTCTTTGAACTTGTTCATAATAAAACAAATAATAAGAGATCTATGCGTTTTCAAGAAAAAAAACAACAACCTACAAACATGAATTTGTAATTGTATTTAATCGCACTTGATGTCGGATTAAAATAGTGATGCTGACAACATTCCCATGTGATATTCGTCACGTATTTATACTTTTATTTCCGTTGACATCATTTTCCCGTAAAATAACAACAAAAGAAACAAACATGCAGACTGCAAAATATTTAGAAGGGGAAACTATTGTTAATCCTCCCTGGTCATATAATTCACGAGTTTTGGGAACATTGTAGTTTTTGGGGAACCAACAGACAGCGTTGTATAATGTGGAAGACCGGACGCGGAGTGTTTGCAAAATTTGCAAACTCAAAATAAAATACGAAAAATTTAGAGTGAAACTGATTAACAGTTATTTACACAGTTGTTGACCTAATTGTAAATCACTTGTTACTATTTTTTCACAAGAAAAATCTTTAGTAGTGTATTGTAAGACTGAAATTGTTAAACTGCCATATTTACAGAAGTGGACTTAAGTGTTAGAATAGTAGATAACAATTTGCTGTTATGGTATAATTAACAATACATTTTATCCTTAAGTAATTATTTAAGTAAATTGTTGAAAGATCAAAATCGGAAACCAAGTGATAACAACAAGTTAAAGAGTTTATTTTTTTGCTACTGTAATAGTTTTATATTATATTCGTAATTATGCTGTAAACAAATGGCCAATTTTTTATATACGAAGTCTGAAAGTCAGTATCGTGATACGTATCGCATCGCAACATAAGAATCGCAATATGCACCGCAATTCTTCAAAGTATGCAATACATATCGTGAATCGCATCGTTTTGAAAAACAAATATCGTGATATGTATCGTGACAGAAAAAAATGGCAATGCACAGCCCTACTTTAAAATAGCAATAACACAACGCAATGATTATGATTAACTTTTAATTCAAGTACATTTTTACAGGCAAAGTTGAGCAGTCAATATATAAGACGACACAAGACCGACGAAAAAGAATATGCTTTACAATGACACATAACTAAAACACGTGGCCCTTTTCTAAAAGATCTAAGTGTCACTCGCTTACAAGTATATTCAAATACTGTACACATGTGACATTAATATAATATTGTATGCTCTTCTCTTTGACATTGGTAAGTTAGATTAGGACATAGTAATGCGAAAGAAAACACAACATGACATGTTTATAATTAATCAAGTAGTAAACCCTCGTCACAATACATCTAAGTTTGAATTAAGAATTTACATTATATCACACTCATATCCAAGGTTCTTTGGTTTATATACCGAAAGGCAGTATCATAAGTAACATTAAGTCAACTGGACTAGACGTTTGAAATGTATAGTATCTTTATTTGCCGGAGTAAGATGTATTTTTGCTAATCGTCAATGGTTCTAAGACGTCGACACACTACAATATAACGTGACAAGTGATATTAGTATGACAATTATACATTGCGAAACTACTAATCAGCAATAAAAAAATTGTCAGTGTCACAATGCAATATGACAATGCGACAACGCAGAACGACATGCGCCAATGCAAAGTGACTGCGCAAAATATCATAGAGACAACGCGAAATGAGAAAGCGACAACGCAAAGTACATTATGACAATGCAAAATAACATTGTAACAAAGCGAAATCACACGTTATTTATAAGCATGTGACAACAAAACAGCGATGCAATGTTGCAATGTTGTGTTGATTTATTTTGAGATTAGTGGTTATGTAGCTCCGCATTAATGAGTTGACTTTACGCAGTCTTCAGGTTAAACTCATGAACACAGCGAACGACACAGTGAAAAAGATACGATAACATTACAAGATATTTTTATGTACACTCTCCCTCTAATTTACTTTCTTCCACACATATTTATGTGGTAAAATAGTGCTTCAATATTTCTGTAAGCATGAAAGCAAATGCTTAAACGACTCTTTATCAGTTGCAAAGGCTAACCAATTACTGTTTCATCAATGCAGCAGGAAAGGGATACTGTACGTATATAGGCAAAAGTGATATGACCTTACTTATACCAAGTTGATTTAATCTTTTTATAAAACAATAGAAAAAGAATATTCTTGCTACAGTTTACGCATTACAAATGTTGTAAAGATGTATCAAACTGACTTAAATCTGTAGTCTGAGAGCTTAGATTTAAGGCACCGATTAAACAATAAGTAATAAGACTAGCAACGAGAAATATTGTTACAAACCTATACTGACTTTGTACAGCATTTAAATATTAGCCGTACGCCCGTACAATAAAGCAATACAAAACTAAAAACAACAACACAAAAATAAACAAAAATAAATATGAAAGACATAATATTGGTTGCAGTAAGTATAAGTTGAAATCAACATTACAAAATCTCTCGTGATCAGCGTCTTCATCAGTCATTAAATTATGATATCCGGTGTTCACTAAGTTACATGCATTTTGATCTTACACTGTAAAATACGATTGCAACTTTCTTGTATTTTGTTATGTAATTGGTATACTTGTGTCTTCATACTTGACGTGACAAACTTGACAGTAATACACCGTTGCAAAATGGTTTAGCGTTACATCATTAAATATCCAATTAGTTATTCAATATTGATTGAACTGAAAGGAAGCGTCATTCGATGAAACAAAAATTCCAACGATTGCTATATATGAAAGCCAGTGACTGGTAAATTAACTGTTTGTCTTTCAGGTATGAATGAAGGCTATTTAATTATTGACTAACGTGACATTTATATTTTAAAGTTAAATCAATATAGCTTACATTTAAAATATTTCTATTATAGCAAATGATTAAACTGTCAAACATATGCTGGTAACTTTATCTGGACGGTTGAACTACTGAAAAAAAGAAAGAGAAAGAAATTGTTAATAAAGACATCAAGGTGCTTCAGGGTTCTAGGAATTTTGTATACCTTGATGGGTCTGTAGATATCGGCGAATGTCTAGTAATGCCATTTATAAATGGAAATAGAGAAGCTCTAAGCGTTCTTATGACAAATTTCGAGGTTCCCTCTTTTAGTACATGTTTTGTCACGCGAGAGTTGTCTTTCTGGTAATATATTTTACATAGTAACCTGAATTCAGGGCAAAAGTATATACGTACATGTCCTATAGGGAGAAGGTTTAAGATGAAAAATCAGATATTTTGTTTTAGACGAATACAGAATTTGTTTCCGTAATGAACGGGTTCAAACAGAATTTAACCAAGAGTGTATGCAGTCAATATTCTCCACCAATGAACGTTGCCTTATCATCTCTACCAGACAAAGTTGATTGGCGGAACGAGGGTTACGTCACAGATTTCAAAAAACAGGTATATATTGACTTAATGAAGACGAAAAGCCAAAAAAGTTCTCCATTTCGTAAGTCGAAAATAAGTAATTTGATCAATTACTGTGCTCCAGGCACAGTAGTATATATAGTGTTATAGTAGTGGTTGTATATGTCCCAACCAACATACAACTAACATACAATCAGAGTAAATATCGGGTTATCCCATTATTTTTAGTTCGTTCTGAATATTGTCCTCTTGGTAGATACGAGTATATATAAAACAATTACTTTTTAAAAAAAAAAAAAAAAAAAAAAAAAAAAAAAAAAAAAAAAAAAAACTTAAAGTTTCGACAGTATCAGAAGTATACATATCGGCACGTTTTTCTATCTACACGGCTTTAAAGAGATCATGTAATTGATAAAGGCAGACATTTTTCTTTTTATAATTAATGAACTGCATACATTCAATTCAATTCAATTCAATACACTGAATACTGTAAACGGTAGGGACAAGAGTGGTCATATTCCTGATAAGATAATAATTATAACTATATCAATGATAATGATAATGATAAAAATGATAACCATGATGGTGATAAAATGATGGCAATACATTAATTATAACAAGAGCCATGTCAACATGGCCATCCCCCGCCGAATGTGTTTGCTCATTGGAAGAATGTATATGTAGTACAGCAGAATAATTTCATTTTAGAGGTCTTTTGGTAATGAAAACTGATGGCTATAGTGATTACAGATTTGAAACTTATGTGAAAACTGATGGCTGAAAATAACAAAGGGCAATAACTGAAAAATAATGCAGGGTAGGTTATCATTCTTGTGTGCTGCATCCCTCCTCAGTAAAATCTATCCACCTATGAAGTTTCAAGTTGATACCTCAAATACTTTTTGAGAAAAAATTGAATTGAAAAATTAAGTATGAAAAATAACAAAGGGCAATAACTCAAAAAATATAAAAGGTAGAGTTATGATTCTTGTGCACTGCACACCTCCTGGGTGAGATCTATGCGCCTATAAAGTTTCATAATGATATCTCAAAGACCTTTTGAGTTATGCTCTGAACAAATTAATTTTGAAAAATAAAAAAGGGCAATATCTAAATAATTATGCAGGGTAGAGTTATCATTCTTGTACACTGCACTCTTCCTCAATGATATCCATCTACCTATGAAGTTTCAAGTTGATACCTAAAATACTTTTTGAGATAAGCTCCGGACAAAATAGTATGAAAAAGAACAAAGGGCAATAACTCAAAAATTGTATAGGGACGAGTTATCATTCTTGTGCACTGCATTCCTCCTCAATAAAATCTATCCACCTATGACATTTCATGTTGACATCTCAAACACTTTTGAGTTATGCTCCACTCGGGTGAAAAATTAGGTATGAAAAATAACAAAGGGCAATAACTCTAAAATTATGAAAGGTAGAGTTATCATTCTTGTGCACTGCACACCTCCTGAGTGAGATCTATGTACCTATGAAGTTTCATGTTGATATCTCAAAGGCTTTTTGAGTTATGCTTTGGACAAAAATCAATTTTGAAAAATAACAAAGGGCAATAACTCAAAAATCATGCAGGGTAGAGTTATCATTCTTGTGCACTGCACTCCTCCTCAATGAGGTCTATCCACCTATGAAGTTTCAAGTTGATTACTCAAATACTTTTAGAGATATGCTCCGGACAAAAATGTCGGACGGAAGGACGGAAGGTCGGACGGACGGAGACTATTACTATATCCCTCGCCGCCTTTTCGGCGGGGGATAAAAAATCAGTATGATAATGGTTCTATTTTTAGAACGGAGATTGTGAGTTTAAAAGAGAGGACATTGGCGCAACAGAAACAAGCTGTAAGGACATTAAATTGGGATCAGAAGACGATTTACAAGCTGCTGTAGCAACAGTAGGGCCAATCTCTAAAGGCATTGATGCTAGCCATCCATCTTTCCAATTATACAGGTACCCGGTTTGAATTTGTTGGTTACATGACTGTGAAAACGCTTCATATGTACTTAACTGTTTGCATTTTCAAAAGAACATTGAAGGCGATAGTAGTTTGTCTTCGGCTTGGTTGAAAATGTGCGTTTCTTAGTGGAACATCCGTCTGAAAATTCTTGAATAGTCAGGACCTACATTAAGATTTTTACTCTCATTAAAAGAAGTTCGAAATACAATTCTACATTTAATAATTAAATAAAAGTTGTTGTGTTTTTGTTTTTTTTTTGGATTTTTAAAAAAAAAATATTGGGGGAGGGGGTTGTGTTGTGGTGGAGTGTATGCTTTATGTATTACATTCCGGTTGATAACATGTCAATATTGCAAGTTTGAACTGAAAAAAAAAAACTTGTTTACTAATCATCAAGCGGAAATATTGTCATGGGAACTGAAAATTGTAAAATGACAGCATGTCTTTTTTTTAGATCAGGGGTATATAGTGAAAGAAGATGTTCATCGAAGAATCTTGATCACGGAGTTCTTCCTGTAGGATATAGTAAAGATTTCTTGAGGGAATACTGGCTCGTAAAGAACAGGTGAGCTAATTAACTGGTAACTTTTAAAAGAGACTGATGTTTTGTATACCATACTATATGTATACCGATTAATTAAAGTATTGAAATAACATCAATGACTTCTGAATATTATGTATTATATAGTTTCAACATATCTTATCTATGCCCAAATGTGAAGATTTTGAAGAATTTTGAACCTCTATCAAGTGCGCAAAGTTTAAAATCGATCATCGTGACCTCAATATGGCTCGAAGCAGCAATTCCCTAGTTGAGAGGAATGTTCTTTAACAAGAAGTCCACATATTTCATATAGTTAATCCATGTTATTTTATGGAGCGAAAAGAGAGTTTTCTTTTTTTTTGCCTTCAAACGGCAACAAGGAAATTATAAGTTACAATGAGTAAAGTAAGTCTTTAATTTCCTTTTTAGTTGGGGAACAAGCTTGGGACAGGAAGGTTACATCATGATGGCAAGAAACAAGGACAACCAATGCGGAATCGCCACACAAGCAAGCTTTCCTACCATGTAATCTGATTGGACAATCTATTTATCACTGGATGTAACGTAACACCTGATTGGATAATTGGACTGATTGAAATGAAAATGAATGAGACTTTTAATTTTGATTGGTTATTAAGTAATCTTGCATGAAAAATAAATGTCCCAGATAAACACTGTCTTACATTTAACTGACGGGAACGTTTATTTTGCACACCGTACAATTAACTAGGTAGACAACGGTTCAACGCGTCGACAGCCGTACTGGTATATACATGTCGGTATAAAAACAAAATTGACTAACGGTAGATAATTATCCTTTTTTGACATATCCCAACTTTAAGCGATAAATCAATGTTATGGATTCATAGTCAAACGACTAGAGGAGCCTTCTATTAAATTTTTGGCCCTGTGCAAGTTTTACTTTATGTGAACTTTGATTGAAAATATATAACCACACTTTCCGATGAGATGCGGTATGAAATTTGTTAGCAGCCTCCTATAGGTGTTAACATTGATTTACTTGAAAATAGTTGGGATATGTAAAAAAATAAATGAAAACTTACCGTCAATTTGTTTTATACCGACATGTATAATTATAAAAGTACAGCTGTCGACGCGTTGAACGGTTTAATTAATACCCAGTTGATTGTACGGCGTGTTTTTGGTTGAGATCATTTTATCCGATTTTTTTTCTTGGGTGATAATTAAGACGTAAATTTTAAAGGAGCTACTATTTTCCTGATCGGTGCTCCATTCTGTTTCCAGTAACTTCTTCCGAGCACAAAAAATGCACCGTCGGAGATTTAGGAACATTATCCCATTGTATAAAACTGTGTTAGACGTGTCATATTAAGTATAAAATTTTTGTTTATTTCCATGAGAGCCGAGGGCGAAGACTTTGACCCTTAATCATTTTATACAGCAAAACCTGATTAATAATAAACCAATTATATTATAAAAGTTCCTTCTTCCTTATATTAGATATCATTACAAATGCTATCATGTTAGACAGCGATGTTGACCGGAATAATGAGAATTTTCAAAATTATAAAAAAGTTAAATAGACAACAAAAGAGAGAGAAAAAAGGAAAAAATATTGAGACAAATAAAAACCTTCAGCATAATTATTTTGTAAGTTTCCGTCATAGTTCGGCAGTTTTCGTTACACTTTGTTTTGAAATTAAAATAACACGAATACAAATATTTATAGAAAAACTAAACCTTTTAATTGATATAAACTGTTATGATGATAATTATGATGAGTAATATGATGATGATAATGATGATGATGATGATGATGATGATTCTGATCATGATGATGATGAAGAACAATTCTCTAAATAAAATATAACGGTATTTTACAAAAAGAAATAAGCACCCATTGATGATGACCGTGATGAAAAAGGAACAAAAATAAAGATAAGATGATGCTGATGTTGCTATTACTGATGCTTATAATGATAATGATGATGATTTCGTTGATAATTATTATAACGGTAGTGATGATGATGATGATATTGAAGCTGATGTTCAAGTTGATTTTCATGCCAATGTTGATGATGATGATGTTGATAATGATATTGGTGATGGTAATGATGATTGTGATGATGATGATGACGATGATGATGATGCCGATGATGATGATGCCGATGATGATAATGACATTGACGATGATGTTGATGATGACGATGATGAAAGAATGATGCCATAGATTTTACAAATTGATTTAAACGCACTTCATAACGTCAATTAACATCAATTAGGAAAAAAAAAACATTTAAAAAAATGATAAAACGAAGGAACAATCATTATATGAAAGTTATAGGCGGAAGAAAACACTTTGTAATTTATTTCCGCATCACGCGGTTATTGTACTGTGCAGTTGAATAGGTACATAATTAAAGTATATAAATGGCACCCAGGTATACCCTTTTACCACATGATTTAAGTACTGTAACACACTTAGGATACTTCAAGTTGAAGAGCTCAAATAAACGGTATTGATTATAAAATTGTTTGGTTTTTAACTTAGTCTTATTGAATACAGGATATGGCATGGCTGTGTATTGTTGTTGTTGTTGCTGGTTTAATCTTCTATGAAGCGAATTCAGGAGTATTTTTCTAAACTCGTTCCTTAAAAAAATATCTAAAATGTCTTCTAATGTCAGATTTTTTGATCACAATATTAAATATAAGCTAAACACCTTATTCACAATTTTATTTTCATTTATGACGTAGACGATTAATGTAAAACAAAAAAAGTGTCGTAATACATATATAACACTTAAAATTAATTAAATCTACTTATCTCATGTGTTAAGGCGTTTTAAAGAAAGTCTATCTCTAAACATAGGATGTAATTAATTGTTGTATTACTAATATAAAGATAACTTATATTTCCATGTTGTTAAAGTTTGTTGTATCAGCGACAATTCGAGCTTTTAAATTGTCCTTACTGGCAACCTAGCGCAAGGTCATGCTGGGGTCGCACGTGAAGCCAAATTCAAAACAATAATAATAAGACATAAACAAATAAATTATTAGACGTGATAAAGATTTTATTCTGATTTTGTTGTTGTTGTTTTCAAATTTAGATGATGCGTTCTGTAA
The DNA here is from genome assembly GCF_026571515.1 of Ruditapes philippinarum. NCBI lineage: Eukaryota > Metazoa > Mollusca > Bivalvia > Venerida > Veneridae > Ruditapes > Ruditapes philippinarum. The sequence goes on from NW_026854133.1 coordinate 147,461, forward strand.
TATTCGGATGTCTTTTGGCAACATCATTAGCTCTCCAGACTGACCGAGATTATGAGTGGAAGGTATATAAATCTGGATATGGAAAACAGTACGAGCCTGTAGAAGAGAAAATTCGGTAAGGTTTGGTTTTTATCATTAAACTTCTAAAATTTAGTATTCCCCTCTGATTTTATCATCTGATTTTATTCCCTATGTTTTTCCCTCTGATTTTTCCCTCTGATTATTTTCCCTCTGATTATTTCCCTCTTACTTTTCCCTACAATTTTTTCCTCTGATTTTATTCCGTCTGATTGTTTTTCCTCTGATTTTTTCCTTCTGATTATTTCCCTCAATTTTTCCCCTCTGATATGGCAGGTTATACACCCTGATTGAGACACGTTTGTACGATACTGCTTCATCTTCTTCAATGACACGCGGGTTATATACCCGGATTTCGGCACGCTTAAAGGACACAGCAAAAACACACAGTCAGGTCATATTTCCTGATTTGGAAACGCTTTAACGACACTGCAATAACCCATGGTTATATACCTTGACATTTTTTTATAAAACTCAAACTCAAATAACACTCGGGTTATATAGCCTGACTGAGACATATTTTACAATACTGTTATAACACGCGGGTTATATACCCGGATTTGCACACAGTGTAACCATGCAATAACACGCGTGCTGTATAACGTAATTGAAACGTTTTAATGACACCGAAATAACACGCATGTTATATACACAAGATTTTGACACGTTTTGACGACACTGCAATAAGACGCTTTATAAACTCGGATTTGAACACATTTTAACAATACAACAATAACACGCGGGTCATATACCTTGATTTCGACACGTTTTCCTTATATTACTACAATAACACGCGGGTCATATACCTTGATTTGGACATGTTTCACAATATTACTACAATAACACGCGGGATATATACCTTCATTTGTTCACGTTTTAAATACCGATATTACTACAATAACCTGCGAGTCATATCCCTTGATTTGGACATGTTTCACCATATTACTACAATAAAACGTTGGTCATATACCCTGATTTGGACACGTTTTACCGGTATTACTACAATAACACGCGGGCCATATCCCTTGATTTGGACATGTTTCACCGATATTACTACAATAGCACGCAGGTAATATACCCTGATTTGGTCACATTCTACCGATATTACTACAATAGCACGCAGGTTTTTTTTCACTGTGATAATTATTATTATAGTGAAAAAAAAAACCAAAAAAAAAAACAGTGAAATTTTTTTTTTAATATATTGATGTTTTAGTGCATAAATAAAAAGGTTAAACACATTTTAGGTCAAATCAATGCCACCAGCACCTTTGCATGAGCATGTACGCTACAAAAAATTTGTTATTTTATCTTTTTTATTGAATAAATGTAGGTTACCATTTTATTTCCTTATCCACATAATTTTTCATAACGTTGCGAAACGGGGATTTATAACGAAAGATTCCCCTACCTGGTGACAATGACGAGATAAACTTTCGTTTTGAAAACAGGACATCCTTTTAAAATTTACTTCCCTATACAACGCAAGGTGAATGTTCGATTTTATCACGTGACCGTAAACGTACCTGTGTAATGTTAAATGAGCCGCGTCACGACAAAACCAACATAGTGCGTTTGCGACCAGAATGGATCCAGACCAGCCTGCGCATCCGCGCAGTCTGATCAGGATCAATACTGTAGCTATCAGTTTCTCTACATGTAAAAGAGTTGGTAAGCGAACAACATGGATCCTGATCAGACTGTGCGGATGAGCAGGCTGGTCTGGATCCATTCTGGTCGCAAACCCATTATGTTAGTTTTGTCATGACGCGGTTCAAATGTATTTTAGCCTTTAAACAGCAGAAAGATCATGCTATTCCGCCGGTTCATATTTTGAAAACTCAATGTGTACGGTATACTCCACAGATATCAAATTTAAATGTAAAATATTTTTATCCTTACTCCATCAACAGCCTGTTGTAATAGATTTTCTTATAAGGGCTAAATAAGAGCATCATTTCTAATGCATTTCTTTAATCATCCCACGCATTCTACTTTGACGTCACACCATAAATTGACGTCACGTCAAAACGTTTTTTTTACGGTTAAAGTTTTTTATTGTTATATGGATCTTCTTGATAACCTCGAATCATATCAGACTGATTTTTCTTTTTTTCTTGATTGACTGTGTTGCTTTTAATGTATGAATTTATATAAAGAGACAACTAGAAGTTACCATTTTCAAATTGCAGACGATATATATGGGAAAGTAACATGGACTACATAGAACGACATAACGTGGAGGCCGAACAGGGACTTCATACATTCACTCTAGGCATGAATGAATATGGTGACATGGTAATAATTAATGTTCTTAGTCTGCAAAGAGTTTCCTCATTGCTCTGTGAACTAAGCCTCTATGGCGCCCCGTTTCAGCCACTTAAATATAGCCTTTAACGTTCGCTATTTTGGTGGCACAAATAGAATTCCGTACTTTTATTTGTTCCTTATTTAAGAGGATATGTTGCTCACGTTTTAAAGCCACGATGTAGTCCGTTTTTATTCTTAACATAATTCGAATATGGCTGAGTGTGTGAGAGAGTTGAAGAGAGCGCGTGCGTACGTGTGAATGTGTGTGATTTGTTTTTTGTATTTTTTTGTTTTGTTTTTCGTGAAGTAGGGAGGGGTATTTTTCAATTATTTTTTTTGTTTTTTTAATTTCATTTTTTTGAGATTTTTAATGAGGTCATTATGAGCAAATAACAACAATCTTTCAGACGAGCAGCGAATTTGTTGACGTAATGAACGGCTACAAACAAAACGCTACATTTAACGTATGCAAACGCTATTCGCCACCAACGGAAGGCATGACGTCAGGTCCGGAATATGTCGACTGGAGAAAAAAGGGCTACGTCACAAACGTAAAGAATCAGGTAACAAAACATTTCATGTCATGACAGCCGCATACTGGCAAATTACTCCTATCAAATATGGTCATTCCTTTAAAGAAATTATTACAAATCTCACATCTCATTTTCCAATACCCACATACGATAATTCGATATAAGCGAGTTCGTTATAAGCGGAGTCGACTGTAATATTATCCTCTCCAACAATATGTCATTTTACATGCAAAATATTATTAATATTCAGCATCAGTTGGATGCACTATTTCTCGAGTAACCACTTCCATAATGTCTTCCTAAGGACAGATAACTTTGGTTCTTTGCATTGATAGTCTCAATATTTCGACTACAAGTTCGACCGATTTTCCAAACTGATATTACATAGATGCCTGTCTTGACAGGAGATCATCGTCTATATAATAAATAGCCCTGACGCACAATAAATTATTGTTGGGATAGGAAGTGTATATTTTATACATTTGTATAGGCTTGTAAAATTTCTTTTAGTCTTCAAAACAAAGTGAAAATCGGTATTGGAACGTCAATATATAAAACATTGAAAGTGATTATGGTAAACGTTCTCCCTTATGTGTTATTTCATATTCAATCGTACAGAATTCAAAGTTTGTGCATCTTTCAAGAGTAAAGATTTGAATCTAATACCCATGTATTATCAACCGTTTCTCCCCAATAGCGGCAACATGAATCCGATCTTAATTGTAAGGAAACACACCGTACAATCAAATGGGCAGACAGCACTTACCGTCCGTTTTTGTGTTGTGTACGCCGACATGACATATATATACTGGTACAGCTGTCGACGTTAGAACTGCTGTCTGCCAATTTGATTGTAAGGTGTGGGAAAGGGTCTATAGACTGATTTGTTTTCTTCCAGGCACCTTTACGTTATAATCTTAACAGCTTGAAACGAGGTTGAATTTTTTTTTCATTCATTCATTCATTCTTTTGTTTATTCATTCGTTCATTCGTTTATTTGTTCGTTCGGTCATTCATGCATTCGTTTATGCGTTCGTTCATTCATTCGATTGTTCATTAATTAATTAATTCATTCATTCATTCATTCATTCATTCAATAATTCCAATCGTTCGTTCGTCCGTCCGTCCGTCCCTCCATCCCTCCCCTCATCCATCCATTCATTCATTCATTCATTCATTCTTAAATTCATTCATTCATTCATTTTTGTTCATTCATTTTTTTGTTCTTTCATTCATTCAACATTCATTCATTCATTCATTTGTTTATTCATTCATTAATTCATTTGTTCCTTCGTTCGTTCGCTCATTCGTTCCTTCGTTCATTTATACATTCATTCATTCATTCATTCATTCATTTATAAATGCATTCATTCATTCATTCATTTATTTATTTATTTATTCATTCTTAAAATCATTCATTCATTTCTGTTCATTCATTCTTTTGTTCATTCATTCACTCAACATTCATTTGTTCATTCATTCATTTGTTCCTTCGTTCATTCATTCGTTCATTCGTTCCTTCGTTCACTCATTCCTTCGTTCACTCATTCATTCATTTATACATTAATTCATTTATAAATGCATTCATTCATATATATTCATTCTTTTCTGTTTATTCATTCTTTTGTTCATTCATTTATTCCAGGGACAATGCGGTTCATGTTGGGCATTCTCAGCAACCGGGTCCCTCGAGGGACAAAACTTCAAGAAAACTGGTAAACTGGTGTCCCTTTCTGAGAAGAATCTCATGGACTGTTCCAAACCAGAAGGTTGTAACAATACACGTTTTACAATAAATTCTTAAATGTTCTAATGGGGCGGCGTGGCCTAGTGGTTAACACGTCGGACATGTAATCTAAGGATCACCCTCCTTGTGGAACCAAGTCAGGGACAAGTCGTTGTTCCCTTGAGCAAGATGCTACACTCGTTTTTCAGTACTGGTTATTTCCAGGAATGGTTTCAAAAGTGTGTCTTTAAGGTACATAATCAGACCATAATGAATTCTGTATAAAGCATAATATAATGTACATTTAAGTTCGAATTCTTCAGTTGAAATTTATATTTTACTCAGCTCGATATGATGCCCAAGTATGTAACAAAAGTTTTAACCTACGTGTAGCCAAAGTGCGTTATATACCAATTGTATCATAGTTTGGAGACCTTTCTGTTGAAAATTTGTCAGAGTTAAATTGTATACATATACATGCACAGTGCGGTAACTGGTGTGCAGGTATCAGTTACCCGCACTCCAGAGCATGCCCATTGACTGGGGTTTACTTATTGTGACGGCAGAGAAAGGGAATGCGACAGAAATATCATATTCAGATGCTCGTTTATTGGTTACTTTTTTTTGGGGGGGGGGGGGGGTTCAAACTGTGACAACAGGGAACGTGTTTTTATGTTTGACTATGATACAAAATAGAAAGCACATCAAAACACTTGGCAATCTGATTAATACTCGGGGGCTACGCCCCCCCCCCCCTCGTCGTACAAATCAGATAGCCTCGTGTTTCGATGCTCTTTCTATTACTTAAGGATTTATTAAACAAAGTATTCTTGTTGAATGTTTTTTAATAGGAAACATGGGCTGCCATGGCGGAATGATGGATAGAGCATTTGCTTACGTCATCAAAAATAATGGGATTGATACGGAGGACTCATATCCATATGTCCCGAAGGTCAGTGTCTTTATGCTATTATTTGTATTGAGCACAATACAGGATTATATTGGACGAGTACACATATGTAAAAACCTATATTGGACGAGTAGCTAGCCGCTGTATTCAGTAGTGTGCTCAACAATGTATAATGACCTATTTGTTTCAAGCTACATTTTTAAGGAGAAAACTCATTTATTGATTGAAAACACACACAATTACCAGTTTTCTTCTGTATAATATCAAAAGTATAACTTGGAATACAGTATATGGATTTGAAATGAACTATTTGGCCTATGTGCTATTTATTTTGAACTATGTATGTGCGATTTTTGTTTACACGCACACGCACACGCACGCACGCACGCACGCGTGTGCGCTCACCCACACGCACGAAGCTGCATAGTGTGTTTTACTACTGTTTAACGATACATGTGCTTATTCTAACAACTTCTGTGTCAATTTTATTATCTCATGATTACTTAAAAAAATTATGTTCGCTATTTTCGTGATTTTTAGGAAGGACCATGCATGTTCAAGCGACAGAACGTTGGTGCAACGGCAAAAGGTTGTAAAAATATAAGGTCAAGGTCTGAGCAAGATCTGCAGGCTGCAGTGACATCTGAAGGTCCTATCTCGGTCGCCATCGATGCCAGCCAGAGATCGTTTCAATTATACAGGTAATCTCTACACCAAATGTTATTTTCATTCGTAACCGATTTATTGGCGCCCGCGCCGAAGCGCGACGCCCCTTATGGAATGAAATCAGATTTTGTTAAAGGGCAATTACAACTTCTCGGGCCTTTTCGTCTGTCATAATAGCCGGTCATTCCGATTGGTATGGGGGTGTTTTATTATCAAAGATATGCACAGTGAATAGCGGACTGGAGAATTTCGCAATGCAAACATATTCAAATGAAATTATCTTATCCGTCAATTTATCGCGCTCTTCGTTTTTTTTATTAATCATGTTGGCTATTATGTATGTTACTGCTGTACCTATAAATAGAATGATGACCTTAACATTATGAAAGTCCGAAAATCTATTTATAGAAGTTGTTTTAGTTTAACGAAACGGTCATTCTTGTCGCACTATGGTAATAAATAACGAACTGGATAATTTTGCAGGATTTGAAATGCAAAAATTTTGTATTATCATTTTGAAATTGTCTTTTTCGTAGGTCTCTCCGGTTTTCTTTTTTACGGCTCTGATTGCACTTATGACATTACTTCCGTGAATATTGAAATAGACCTAGTACATAACTTTAAATGTCGCTTTTATTTTGGCGTTGTGCGACAGTTATACTATAGTTCACTTGTAACTGTTCTGTATTTTTGTTTAAAGGCAATTAATTTTATGGTATTTTGAGTGGAATGTTCACGTGCCGAATATTGTGAAGATATGTGACAATAGTGTGTCACTTTAACAACAGAAACTTTTGTCTGCAATTTGAACATGAGTTGTTATGGGTTTATTGATAGGAATGTAAACACACTGGTGGGTCAGATGAGGTTTTTGAAGTAATTCATTAAAATAGTTGATTGACCTCCCAATAAATCAATTAACAGACTTTGTTCATTTTGACTACTATTTTGTATGTTCCAAAGAAAATACCACATGAATCAAATAACCAATACTATCAATGATGATATCCAAACATACCCCCTATATAATATAAATAAACTTATACCATATAGGGGGGTATATTTTTGATATCAAAGACCTGTATATTTTGGATATTATCGTTGATATTGATAGAATTTCCAGTTCTTGTGGAAAAAATAATATTCTGATCTCTAGCATGCCTACCAGAGAAAAATAATATTCTGATCTCTAGCATGCCTACCAGAGGGTGTTATTTTTGATAATGTATAATGAATGTATATATTTGACATCCAATGTCTATTTCCGTATAATTAGGATTTAACGTATGTCTGACAATCATAATTAATTTAACAATGCTAACTGAAGTACCATTATAACCGAATCCGAATAAATGTCAACAGGCAACCAATTTGTGCTTTCGGTTTCTATACACCCACAGTTATAAATATATAAATAACATACTGTTTACTGTTATATCGATACATTTGGCCAAATACATAAACTGTCGTCAATTCTATTTTATAGCATCGGTAAAACTCAAACCATTTTTCTTATTTACTATTTAGACAAAAGTTCCGTTTGAGCTCGCTTTTCTGAGCACAAATTCTATATTTAGGAGTGGGTTAAGTTTTAGACATCTTACCTTCAAGCATTAATTTACCTTGTACCTTCTCTTGTTAAAAACTCCGGAAAACAAATTCTTTATACGAAATAGGGTAACTTGATAAGCAATTTTATCACATAATTACTCGTGCTTCGTAAAAATGGTATTCCACGGCCGTGCATATACGTCATTTGCGTTATATAAATATAGCGTTAAGACGCGCTAAATATTAGCGTGTACACTTCAGGCGCGTCAATGAAAAATGGTTCTTTTTCACTTCAAACGGTATATATTTTTGGAATGTAATAAATAAAATTTTGAAATTCGTTTAAAATTATTACTGAATTTATTGCACTCGTTTAATGAAATAGTATTATGCTCGCCAGAGGCTCGCATAATATAACTTTATTCAACGTGTTCAATAAATTCAGTAATATACTTACAATCATTCAATATCCTCTTTTTATCACATACCCGTGCCATTTTTGCAACTTAGTAAATATGGTATAGCAGGGCCGTGCATTTATTTTTGTCGTGTCGTCATTAGCGTTATATAAACATAGCGTTAAGACACTTCAGGCGCGTCAATGAAAAATCGTTCTTTTTCACTTCAAACGGTCTATATTTTTGGTATATGATAAAAAGAATATTAAATTCGTTCTTTACTCAGTTTATTGAACTCGTTTAATAAATCGCAAGAGGTTCGCATAATATAATTATATTCAACTTGTTCAATACATTAAACTTACACTCATTCAATATCCTCTATTTTCAGACATGGGGTGTACAATGAATGGAGGTGCTCTAGCTCTAGCTTCAAACTTAATCATGGTGTTCTTGTTGTCGGCTTTGGACGAGACATGGCTACAGATTACTGGATAGTCAAGAATAGGTAAAATAACACTGTCTTTGTGGCGGCATGGTCGAGTGGTTAAACGTCAGACTAGTGGGTTCAAACCCCGTCACGGGCATTCCGTTTTTGTCCGTGAGTAAGAAACTTTACATTCATTGCTAAGTACTGGTTGTTTCCAGGAACAGATTCGAGAGTGTTTCAATATGCTTATAGTTTCCAACACAATCGAACTTAAATAAATTCGTATTAACTACATCTCTGTCTTTATTTAAATAAAGAGTTTAGGTTGTCTCCCTTCATTTTGTCAAGATAATTTGCATGTTGACATTAATTTCGACAGCCCTATTTAAATGTACATGAAAATATTGATATAAATGCTGATGGTAATTTAAATGCAATTTCGTCTGTTTTTCACTTGAAAATACATTTATGATTAGTATTCATGTTTATCAAATGTGGCTGAAGTTTTGTATGTTGGATGTGTAAGTCACCTAGATACTGTGAAGGCCTTACATTGACTAACCGATTTACCGAGTCTTGAATACCTCATATATCCCTTCGTGTAATATTTATTGTAAGAATTGGGGCCTGAGTACAATTATTGACGTTTCAAAGTCCCTGACAGGATTCGAACCCACAGCGTGGAGGAACAATTAATTTGAAGTGAATGACCTTAACCACCCAGCCACAGAAGAACTATTATCTCGGTTTAAGATCATATAAGTTATTTGAAGAACTATTAACCTGAGTCTTTTTGTAAGTTGTCAAAATAATAATAATAGTGTGTTATTTAGCGAAATATGTTTCTCCTGCATTTAAGAGTGTTATTGTGTTACATAAATATTTTACAGCAATAAATTTAGGTGTATCTAACACTTTAAATACTTTATATAGTGATATTATTCATATTTATTGGCACGGTTTACTTTTATAACAGCTGGGGAAAAAGTTGGGGACAAGGTGGCTACATCTGGATGTCGAGGAACAAGAACAACCAATGCGGAATCGCCACAGAAGCAACCTTTCCTATCATGTAATCTGATTGGACAATCTATTTTCGTGGAAGTAACGTAACATCTGATTGGATAAAACTTTCTTAATTTTGATTGTTCATATTTAAGAAGGTACCAAAACCATGTTCAGACCAGAATATGTAAACTTTTTAGAAACTGACTTTTTATTACTTTGAAGTATGATAATTTTGTATCTAAACTCGACTCTTTTCCATGGGAATATCTATTGCAACATTGTATAAAGGGGCTCCACTGAGGTCTTGAAGGGGCTCTTAAAACAGAACGATATGCAAAAGATTATTAAGAAATTTTCGCAGAAATAAATTGAATATCGTATTTTAGCTCTCTACTTAGTCCGTTTTAGGTAAATGCGCTGCGACGCTTTTTCAAACTTGGGTCATTTTTAACAATTTGAATAATTATTCCGGGAAAATAAACGACGTGAGTTAACGATATGAAATTTTGCACAAGGGTTATTGGTCTAGACATACATCAAATGGAAAATCTTTCACGGAAAATTATTTCCAGGCCCACCATGTCAAACAACCACAGTGGAGTCCCTTAAATTCTTTCACTTCTCAGATATGGTTTTGGAATTATTCTTTTTTTGGTAATATTATTAATAAAAGATAAATAAAAGTAAAAATGTTTTTGTTTTTCGCATCTTGTACCCAATATGCTGGCAGAAATTTGTGAAAAAAAAATTTGCAGCATAGAAAATATTTAACGGGAAAAGTAAGAGCTACAATGGAAAGTTACATAACATTGAAAAAAGCAAATATTAACCTGGAACATCGTATATGTTTATTATTATATATAATATGTTGGAAAAAAACAGTAGCGGTGCCCAATGCTACGGTATTAACAAAAACACGTGAAGGGCATAGATAAAGCGTTGCATGATATAACTAAAATTTTCATTTAACCACGGATACATGGATGTTTACTACATAATTGCTCATATCAATATCACACGATTTATTCGGAAAGCTTTTAAATTATTTAATAAAATGAAAGTTAATCAGCCGATTTACAGTTCCAAAGCCGACTTAATATGAAAACCAATAAACTTTTGAAAATTGACGTAAGTATTTATCACAATATTTTCAGTCACTACGTATCATGTTGTTATGTAGTATAACGTGTGCATACAGACAATTAACATTACATGGTAAGTCACCGTCTAATATGATAATAGCTAAAATGATGTCGTTCAGCTCTGCGTAGGTTATTAAATATTAAAATAATACTTGGCAATACTCTTTTGTCGGAAAACAATTTATTGAAATTTGATTATAAATCGTGCAGAAATTTTCCAAAAGGTATATTGTTCATAGGACGAGCATGGAAAAAATGTTATTGAAAATATTTTGCATTTTTATGGGTTGATAAATGACGCTGCCATAATTTTGATTCAAAATGCATTGAGAGAAGTGAAACAAAATTCTTCTGTTAAACTAGTGTTGTCCTAAAACATTTAAAGGCCTATCATGTTACAGAAATGCTTTTATTTTCATTTCTCAAAAGCTTTCTATTATTGGCTTAAAGTTACGAAACACATACATGTACTCATTGGCCAATTACGTCAACCATTTATTTACTTCTGTTGCATTTGGCAATTAGTAAAAATGTATTGATTTAGTATGATTTTAAATGGGAGGCAATATATTACTTTGTTTACATTTTGCTACATTTAGGACAAAGAATTTCACATCCAGCGTTTATTACTTCAGGTTATAAGCATCTATAATGTTCTAAACATCATGTAAGCGTCTTTTAAATAATTAAAAAGAAAAAAAATCATTTCTTAGGCATAATGCACCTTTAAACATTTAAGCGATGTATTACGCATACGTACAATGGCTACGAAGGAATGGCGTACGTGTAGCTCCACAGCTATGCGCTGCAGTTTAAAATGCTACCCTGACAAATTATCTGGAGAAGCAGAAAATTACATAACGCGTATGTATAGTTAGTTTTTTTTTCATGCTCGGCGCCGGAATTAACCATCTTTTTGAGATTCATTAGCGTCCATGCCAGCTCACTATAGAAGTAACATCGGGGACGCCTTTCTTGCTGAATCTTCAAAGAACTGTTCACCGTTCGATGGATACAATACTGTTAAGGCTTCAGGTCGTTTCTGACAGCATATCTAACAAAACTGCTCTTGTTAGCGCCACCCTCTAAAGTAAGGCACGACAGGTCAACCAATCGTCTCTGATTCTTCAGATGACTTGACCTTGACCTGGAGTGTGCCTTCTCTGCAACGTGTACGCCTCGGGAGGGATTTGGAGAAGATTTTCCATCACGTCCGTACTAAAACTCGTTTTATGCTGAATCAGGACGGGTATGTTTTATTCAGTAACGTTGGTAAAGCAAGCCAATAATTATTGTGCTAAGAGTCTAGTGCTGGCACGCTTGTTTTGGTTTATCATTATGCCTTGGACATAAAAGAATATCCCTATTAATCGCACGATATCAGTTTTTATCAACTTTTTTTCTCTCTTTTGTTTTGTTTTCATTTTTTTAATATTTTGTTGTTGTTGTTTTTTATGGTTTTACTTTTTATTATATACATTTTGAATAAAAGATATTTCATTGATAAGAATTGGGCGTGGTCATGAACGTGTTAACTATCATACTATCCAAACCACGCACCGACTGTCTGTGTATAAGTTAGACAACAGGCTTACTGCTAAATTGTAGCGTGAAATATCAACAGCCCTGAAACGCTTGTAATTACAATGTACAGGTCGGTATGGCATTTTTATAAAATTGAAAATGAAAATAGAAAGTGGAACGACCTTGATTCGTCCAGTTCAAGGACGATGCCATATTTCCTCGGAGGACTGGAACATATAGCAGTAAAGATCAAGTGTTTTGAAGTCGGCAAACTTCGTAAACAAGAAGAATTATTTGTGAACAACAAATATCCCTTTAAAATTTTATATTTTATTAATAACATGAACTTTAAAGAAAACAATTAAGGAAATCGAAGATAAAATTTACAGACTAAAACATCATAATTATTCTCTAAATCCAGTGTTAAGTTTGGGTAACACAATTATTTTCTTTATTATTTATCTTTTGTCCATTCAGATTAAGTTCTTTTCAGCAGATGAGTTGTTGAAATAGTACGGATTTCGTTTGGATAGCCGCATTTCCCGTTCAGATAGCTATTTGTCTAAACGGTTGGATAGCTGGCCTGTGTCGCAATGCCGCAGTTATTATCACGGTTCCTGGACATTTTGATGTATCCTTGTTCTCCCCAACTTTCACCCCAACTGAAAAGAAAATCACAAAATAAGTTAACCATGTTATCTTCATGGAATCAAGAAATTAATCAATGCATCAGCACTAAAACAAAAAGTTGTATAACAAATTATATCATGTAGCAACAATTTTTGTAATTCTGATTTCTCACTCCAGTACTCGACGAAATAGAAGATTAAAAACGGGTATGATTAAAGCAAACATTTATTTAGTCTTCATGTCCCAAATTTTACGATGCAACAATCATTTATGGCGCAATATCTCATGTGTAGCCTAGCGACTGTTTAATTAGCTCATTTCACAACAAATATTGCAATGTCATTACAATGGGCTTTATAGGTTTTAAACATATGACCTCAATGGCAAACATTAAGCGCCAAAAGTTTTATCATAAATAACGATCAGAGAGAAGGCCATGTCAAAATATTTGTCCGGAGCAGGTACATTTTTTTCCCATAAGGTTTCGTATACCATCAACAAAGTTCGTATATTTCGTTTATTTTCTTGATTATTGTGGCTGATTATCGTGCTGTCGCATGGCTAATTGCCGCGAGCATCAAAGCGCCAATAAGCCGTTTGGCGTGTTTTGCTAGCGACAGGACGACAAGACGCCAAGGCGATAACACGCCGTTTGGCTCTTTGTCGTGTGGTCGCAAGCAACAACGCGACGCGCAATTCACAACCAATCAGCTACCAAAAATGATAATTTTGAAAACTTCGACAATCATTACCTGTTTTTGACGAGCCAATAATCTCTATTGCTCTCTGAACCGTAGCCGACTGCAAGGACACCGTGATCGAGCCTAGTCTGACTGCAGAAAAAGGTGTGGTAAACCCCAGATCTAAAAATAGAATCAATTGCATTTAGAGTTCTAGATAGCTAGAATAGATTTGTCAGCCTTGGTAAATATAAAATCAAAATAATTATTAATTGAAGTTTGCAAGATTATGTAATATCATTTTTAATACATTTTTATTTTCTCTATCGAGAAAAAAACATTAATAAGGACCAAGAGATCTAAGGGAGTTAGTGCAAAAAACTTTTCGACATTAGCAACAGTTTCCACAAAACCGACTGTTGAACCCTTTAACGTTTTGTGGGTGACATACGGCTCACCGATAACGCATACATGTTTTTACATAGCCGCTTCAAATGTTTACTTTGAGCGTTTGTTTTTCTTTCTGGTTTCAACACATGCTTGGTTGTATCCCAGCGGTCGAGCCAACTGACACAGATATTTCCTGACTAACTTATCCAGTATTCATACTCTTCTCCGCAAACAATACAAGCAAATAATACAAATTTAACAAAGCACTGTATAGGCAGAGATATAATTTTTATTGTCCATGTCTCTTGTATAGCTAGGAAGAGTGTGCCAACCTGTAAAGTTGGAAGCTCGCATGTGATGCATCAATAGCCACACTGATTGGTCCCACAGTTGCCACGGCTGATTGAAGGTCGGACTCACTTTTGCTCTTAACATCAACAAAACCGGTGTCCGTGGCTCCTACGTTAGCAGCATCGAACTTGCATTTTCCGTTCTGAAATTGTATCATGGATGTATTAATTTACGTATATAACGTACATATAATTATTGTGGTTTATAATGCTTCTAAGACGTGACAGAACTGCTGTTACCAAAAACATATGTCTTACTGAGATAAAAATCTGAGATGTATTTAGTCATTATTAATGGAGTGCTTTGGTGTAGAGCATCGTAACCAACCGGCATTTCATCGTTTATACTCCATCACCTTTCTAGTTTTCTTTCAATCAAAGCACTATCTTTTTGTATTGAATATAAAGCCATTTCTAAATTTGAGGTCTTAATTATGCTACAATTCATTGTTCGTTTTTACAAGATAGATCTATCACCGGATGTGTGGCATTGTTCGTTTACAACTACACATGTACACAGACAAATGGTGTCTATATAGTTAATATAAGAAACATTTCTTAAATATTTGAATATTTAGGAAGACACGCGCAACATATGCTCGACCTAAAATTTCTGAAAATATATACCACTCATGGTGAGATGTATGAGACCCTAACAACTAAATCACGAGACTTACAACTGCTTTGTAGGGGTAACTTGATTCTGTGTCAATACCATTGTTTTCCTTGATGTACTTAAATGCTTGGTCCATTAAACCTCCTTGACAACCCTGGTTACCTAGCAACATAAAATATAAATATAATTCAAAACTAGGACCTGCAAAGCTCCCTGGCATCTTCATTTATTAGAAATACGAAAATTAGATAGTTGTGTATAATAACGAAGTTTGAAGAATTTAAGTCACTAAATGTTTCATGTCTGTTGACAAATTGACAATAGTTAATTATTTTATTACCTGACCCATTTTTGACGAAAAAAAAAAGGAAAACGTAACCACTATAATTATCTCCCCTGAATATGAAGTTGAAATATAATATGAAAGAAGGCAAAGCCTATATACGAAAGTCCGTTAAAAATCGTTTATTTTTTTCTTCTTTTACATTTTTCGTTTTAAAGGTGTCATTCGGTATTTCATGCACCGCCTCCGTTTTTAATCGGAAGACCTCAACGATAATTCTTAAGCCGAAAAGTTGCGATTGTTACGTAAATGCAGTCCCTGCCTTTGACTTCCCCTTAATTATGAATGGGCATACCTTGTTTTCCGGAGCAGTCTACCAAATTTTGCTCTGAGAGAGATGGCAATTTTCCTGTCTTTTTAAATGTTTGGCCTTCAAGAGACCCTGTGGTGGAGAAAGCCCAGCATGATCCACATTGCCCCTGGAATACAAAGATAAAAACAAGTTACTTTCAGATAAAACGATATGTTTTTGTCACGAGCGCTTAATGGCGCTGAAAAATTGCTCCTCATTGCTGTGTATTCGAATCCCATCAGGGATTTTCGAAGTTTGTTTTTTTTAAATCATGTAAAAAAGCTATCCAGCTAGCTTGCAGAATGTCGGTAGATCTACCCAGGTTTCGCTCATGACTGAAATTAGTCCCGAATGGGCAAAAAAGATCTTCCTTCATCAGTATAGCAGGAAAGTACCCTTTTTAACAGTGTCGCGGTGACTTAAAATGCGTCAAAACTAACAAACAAACGTGTGAAGTGAACAAAATCTGCCTTGTCGGAACAGGCCGGAATAAGACGTTCAAGGGGCTTTATAACCACCAAACCGGACGCATTCCTAAAGTTATCATATATGTTTTCATTTAATATATAAGCTAACTGAAACTTAAATATCATATCATTATAAATTGTTTGGAAAACTCGCTGAGTATATATTAAGATTGGCTTGAAAGTTTTGAAGTACGCTTTTTTATAAGTAGCCAATTATAGCTGCAAATAATAATCGATCAGACATCACTACAATTCACATTCGTAAGTGGCATATTATGCAGTTTTGAATTCAAATTATAATATAAGTATAATATAAGGCAAGAACAGTTTGCTGGTCTTAATAATTTCATTATACAGTAATGCTATGATTGATCAGCTATAAAACTGGTAATTAAATAACAATTTGAAACAAGAAAGCACCTGGTTTTTCACTGGTGTGACGTAACCTTCATTCCTCCAATCAACGCTGTCTGGCAGAGTCACGTGACTTGGTGGCAAAAAAGTTGAACCGTTTGTTTTGGCGGCCATTTTGTATCCGTTCATCTGACTAACGAATTCCTCATTGGTCTGAAATAGTTGGAGAAAAAGCCAAAAATGTTTTATGACATTTTCAATGATATTCGTCGTCAGTTCCCGACAAAATTTTCAAAACTTGTTGCGTTCAATATCCTGTTTTAATTAGAAAATCTATAAATTGAATGGTGGCATTATGTGCCTAACCCAATAGGCTTTGAAACCATAAACCGTGGGTTCGGGTCATACTTGGGCTCTTGATAATAATGTTATCTCGGAGGACAACAATAGACCTATTACATGATTTCAAGATTACGTGGCTTTACATTTTTGTTCAAGTAATCAGCCGAAAATATATTTGCTTAATAATTTGCCGGTACCTGACATGCAAATCGTAAATAGGATGCAATCGTATCGTGTATTTATTATATTTCAGACTAGGCCAAATAATCTCGATGTTTTATTACATTTCAGTCAATGCTTAGAAACGAAAAAAAAAAATACCACTTTACCAAAGTTCAAAGTTTTGAATTCAATGTAATGACACAGCGATTTTTAGAGTTAGAATAAAAATCTTTAAATTTTAGCTTCTTCTAATTAATTTGTAAAATATCGTAACATTTTTGTCGGATTCATAACTAATTAGTTAAATAGCTTAAGATTTCTGTTGGATTCCTAATTAATTAGTAAAATATCTTGAGATTTCTATTGGATTCCTAAATGATAAGTAAAATTTTATAACATTTCTGTTGGATTCCTAATTAATTAGAAAAAAAAATATGTGTTGGATTTCCAATTAGTTAGAAAAATATCTTAAGGTTTCTGTTGGATTCCTAATTTATTAGAAAAAACTCTTAAAATTTCTGTTGCATTCCTAATTAATTAGGAAAAAAATCTTAAGATTTCTGTGGGATTCCTAATTACAAAGGAAAAAATCTTAAGATTTCTGTTGGATTCCTAATTAATAAAAAAGAATATAATTTTAGCAACTAACCATATCACCGTAAGCGTTCATTCCAAGCCAGAAAGTGTGCACGCCCCTGTCGGCTTCCAGGTTGTGTTTCTTGATGTATGCCAAATTCTGTTCCCAGATCAAGCGTCTAAAATAAAATAGTAAATATGTTTACGTTATTACTAGTACATCTCGTACATATGTGTATAGTAACAATTATATTCTTATCATTTATAGACATTTCATTGTCGGATACCAACGGCCGAACTATGAACATTATGTTAGTTGTTAATCAACCGTGGGTATCAGATGCTAGGTCATTTAATTGTTCTGATATTCTAATATAAATTTTGTAAGTATATCTACGTTTATTTACGATAATGGTCGAGTATTTTTGGTATATTTACAATAATATTCGAATATATTCGTATTCAAATGTTTTCGTATATTTCATGTATTTACATGATTTACGATAATATTCGAATATTTACGTACATTCACGATAATTTAGGTATATACATGTATATATATAAAGTGTATGATTATGGCGGAATTCCATGACTGATCAAACTTTATATTCCATAGAAGAAGAAAAAACAACAATATAACAAAACGTTCAAATATATAAAGTAAATCAGTCCACGCTAAAGGTATACAATAAAATGAATAATTATGTTAAAAGTATTAAGTATCAATCGCGACAACAGATCACACAAGAATAATATATATGAGCCGAGTCATGACAAAACCATGCGACCAGCATGGATACAGACCAGTCTGCACATCCGCGCAGTATGATCAGGATCCATGCTGTTTGCTTACAAACCCTATAACAAGTAGAGAAACTGATAGCGAACAGCATGGATCCTGATCAGACTGCACGGATACGCAGACTGGTCTGGATCCATGCGGATCGCAAACCCATTATGTTGGTTTTGTCATGACGCGGCTCATATGGATTTTGTTTGATTCGTTATTATTTACAGCAGATAATCAATTGTTCTAGAACAAAATGTTTTGTTGGCAGTTTTTTATCAATATTTTGAATTCTTATTGAAAATATGCCCAGTGTAGACCAATCCACTTTAAAATTAAAAAAAAATGACTAACAAAAGCAAAAACTATGAACATCTTATACACTTGATTGAATCCAAAGAGTTTGATCAAAAATGAGAGACATGTGTCCAAGATGTAAACCTTATCCTTTCAGTCACGGAGGTCTAATGTAAACCTGGCATGAATTTTTCCGTAACTTTTCGGTAATTTCCGTAAAACTCCGAAATATAACTCAGTGAAATACAGTTTTATATCTCATCTCAGTCCGGTTTTGTATTGACGATCTATTTTGTTTGAATAATTGGGAAAATATATTGGGGTAAAAACGTACCTGGTGAGCTCCTCTCCGTACTGGTATTGTTTGTTGTGGTATTTCATATACTCCTGCCACTCACCGTCCAGTTCTGGGTTGAACTTTTCAAGTCTAGCAGCATAAGCAAATGCCACCAGGGCAACAATTACAGCCAAACGGAACATCTAAAAAAAAAGATACAATATTTGAGCCGCGTCACGACAAAACCAACATAGTGCGTTTGCGACCAGCATGGATCCAGACCAACCTGCGCATTCGCACAATCTGATCGGGATCCATGCTGTTCGCTATCAGTTTCTCTACTTGTTAAAGGGTTTGTAAGCGAACAACATGGATCCTGATCAGACTGCGCGGATGCATCCATGATGGTCGCAAACCCATTATGTTGGTTTTGTCATGGCGCAGCTCATTTATTATCTTACTGCTGCTATTTTTATTTATATGTTTTGCACGAGCAAAATTAAGCGCCACTTGTTAATCGTAACTTGAAAATATTTTTAACGATTTAAAAAGAATTGTTGGTATATTAAATTACCTTTGCTAGTAATGGTTGGTGTGCACGTCTAAAGGTCCGCTGTCAAACTGATTTTTATAACTTCAGATCCCGTGCCTGTCATATGACCCGACATCGAGTGTACCAACTGATAACGGAGTTATCTTGTGAGAAGAGCATGATAACTGTGTTGTCAGTTATAGTGCAGTGAACCTGGTATGAATATTTCCGTAACTTTTTGGTCATTTCCGGTAAACTCCGTAATATAACACAGTGAAAGACAGTTTAATGCATCATCTCGATTCGAGTTTGTATTGACCAGCTATTTTGTTTGAATAATTGGTAACATTTACGATTGTCGTAAATTGAGGCAAGCAAGCTAACTTAACAGTTTACAAACGACACTTATTCATTTATACGGAAATAACCGATCTTGTTGACCGTTGGGGTATCTTTTTCTATCAGATAAATGCTCATAACATTTCAACAATTTAATTTTATCAAATGCGTCCCAGATTAACTAAAATTTGACCTGATTTTTCAGGTTACATTATCTTTGCAGCTTATGTAAGGACGACAAATTTTAAAGATCCTGTAACACAATTTTTTTATGGTTTTAAATCATAAATATGATGTTCAAATTAAGATTTATTAGTATTGTAGGTTCCAAAAAGCATTATTTATAAAAATATATCCGAATTAACATTTCATGTAAATAAAGGGAAGTAATAAAAAAAATATTTTCTATAAAGTTTAAGTCAAATTTTACAATAAGAAATGAATACATTTTAATGTTTACTTATAATATGCACAAATATTTGCAGTACATATTTTAAATATTCTTCGATGTTTGAAAATTGTTTTATTTGCATAATTATGTACATAATTATATATAATTTCACTTAGTGTAGTTTACCAATAACCAGCCCGCATAGCTCAACATCGGTTAGAGCGCGAGACTTGTTATCTCGACATTTTGGGTTCGATTCCCGGTCTTGCCAACTAAAAGTACTAATCAGTCTTTCGGATGAGGTTTTAAATCGAGGTCCCGTGTATGGGTGCTTAAACACTCGGCACGCTAAAGAACCAGGAGAAGCTTCTGGAATTGGGGCATCTTTCTGTATCTGTAATTGCACTATCCTCCAAAAAAATAAAATGACTAATCTCTTCTGGAGGACTCGCCCATATGGGCGACCGGTGGCGAGTATAAATAAACGCAAATACACACACACAAATTAGTGTGTTTGTGGGGTCTTTGTGGCCGAGTGGTTAAAATCGTTGACTTGAGATCACAGGTCCCTCACCACTGTAGGTTCGATCCTCACTCGGGTCGAAATCTTTCATGTGAGGAAGCCATCCAGCTGGCTTACGGAAGGTCGGTGGTTCTACCCAGGTGCCCGCTCGTGGCTGAAATAATGCCCAGAGGGGCACCTGGGGTCTTCCTCCACCAATAAAGCTGGAAAAAAAATCGACGAAAAATCTCGGCTGGACGCTCTAGGATGACCCGACTTGAGTGTACGGTCGCCCATATGGGCTTTCCGGCGGCGACCTTAAATAAACGCATAAAAAAAAAAATTAGTGTGTTTTTTCTGCTCGCTCATATAGTCTCTTTCCGGTGGCGAGGGTAAACAAACGCAAACACACACAATTAGTGTGGTTTACCAATAGACATCCTGCATAGCTCAATCGGTTAGAGCGCGAGACTTGTTATCTCGACATTGTGGCTTCGATTCCTGGGCTGGCCAGGATTATTTTTTGTAAATTACTAATCATTCTTTCGAATGAGACTTTAAATCGAGGTCCCGTGTATGGGTGCTAAAACATTTGGCACGCTAAAGAACCAGGAGAAGCTTCTGGAATTGGGGTGTCTTTCTGTATCTGTAATTGCACTATCCTCCAAAATCAAAAATGACTAATACTCTTTTGGAGGACACGCCCATATGGGCAACCGGTGGCGAGAATAAATAAACGCAAATACACACAAGGTTTACCAATACTAGTAGCAAGCCCGCATGGCTCAATCGGTTTGTGTGCGAGACTTGTAATCTCGACATTGTGGGTTCGATTCCCGAGCTGGCCAACTAAAATTAATCAGTCTTTCGGATGATACTTTAATTCGAAGTCCCGTGTATTGGTGCTAAACATTTGGCTCGCTTAAGAACCAGGAGAAGCTTCTGGACTTGGGGCATCTTTCTGTATCTGTTATTGCATTATCCTCCAAAAATCTAAAATGACTAATACTCTTCTGGAGGACTCGCCCATATGGGCAACCGGTGGCGAGTATAAATAAACGCAAATGCACACAAAAAGGTTAAACACTTTGGTCACAACATACAGGATCTTTAAATGTCGAAATTAGGATTTAGTATTAAAGATTCATATAATAGCTTTGTGTCATATATATTTCAATCCTAAATGATATAGATAATCGTATTTTCTGTAATATACAGAATACCCTGCTAGTATCTGATATTACAACATTTATCAGGCCAGACAAAGAAAAAAAATAGGACGAGACTCTGCCGACAGATTAGACAGACAGAGCAATAGGGACAACCTTTAAAAAGTCATGTTTGAAGTTATACGACCGACCCATTAAATTTGCCGTGACTCATTTTTTTTTCAGGTATCGGGTGGCCTTTTTAATTAAAACGCGCGGTCATTTCCTTTCCGCTTCTTATCGCTCTTTTTTTATTTCGTTCCTTGTTTTTGATCAAATCGAGTTCTACCTGTTGTACACGGCAGATGATCCCCTTAACGGAAATAAAAACGTATCGAGCGCACTTTAAAGCACGTGCTTGGTAATCACAACCAAAATCCAAGTCCCAACATAATATTTCAGGCACAAATAATAAAATAGACAAACAATACAAATTTTACTTAGTCAAATAACCTATTTCGGTCTCAGCTATCAGTTTTTTTATATCTAGACTGAGCAACAGTTTTTTAATCTAGACGGAGCAGTATCAATAAAGGTTTGTAATTTCAAACATTGATCCTAGTACCCAGTCTATGCATATTTAACAAAGTACCCCTATTGTGTTGCTGTTGATTGTATTCTGTTTTGTGCATGACTGTATGCGCTTGAAGAATAAAAGAAACATTTAATGAAATAAAATCGATGCAATTTTATTAAGTTATTTAAGCAAAATAAGTTTATTGTAAAACTTGTCTAAAATTGTCCATTAATTGTTCAGAAGTAAAAGGTGATTGTTCCGTATTTCAAATGCCATCCTAACTAAATACGTGTAAGTACCAGTCATGATTTATTATAAAGATCAACCATACGCCGCTTTTCTATCGATTTGCACGAACGTTTCACATTGAACGCTGCATGGTCACTGACTTATTTACACATTATCGGTTTGATTCAAAATCAAAAATCAAAATTTAACCATTTCTATATTAAAATGGTGAACACTGCTTAAGCCACTGCTTGGGCAAAGACAGTAGCTTGCACCTGCCACTTTAGTCCACGAACATGCATTATCAAACCAAGCCTGTAATATTTTCGATTTTGACGTTTTGGATGTTCTTTAGGGATTCCGTTTTTCTATAATTTTGAAAAGTATAGGAACAATGTGACAGCTAAAAGGTTGTGGTCAGACTTGACGGTTGTGAACTATCGAAATTTTGTCATTTCTGTACGGATATCAAATAATTAAACGTAAATGTGATGGACACGAGCTATATTGTTTTTGTTTTGTTTTGTTGCTGTATATGTTGTTCTTTTTCAGTTTCAATTTTTATCGGACACAAAATAAACCCTATAACAGACTATGTTAATCTTGGACCTCTAAGTGTGACCTTTGAGGTAGGGACCCATGTTTTGCGCCTGACATATCGTCTTATTATTGTGATAATTTGTGCGAAATATTGTTAAAATCCCTTGATATATGAAAAGGTTATGGACTGGACACAAAATATACGCAATTACAGACTATGTAAATCTTTGACCTCTTTGTGTGACATTGACCTTGGAGGTAGACTATTTGTGCCAAATGTTATTAAAATCCCGTGATCAATGAAGAAGTTATACACGGGACAAAAATTATACCATATAACAGACTCTGTTAACCTTTGACATCTCAGTGCGACCTTGACCTTAGTAAGGGTGCAGGTGTTGTACTTGACATATTGCCTAAATATTGTGACTATTTGTGCCTAGTTAATTCAAAATCCAAAAGAAGTTCTAGATCGGACACAAAATATACCTTAAAACAAACTATGTTAACATTTGACCTCTAAGTGTGACCTTGAACTTGGAGTTAGGGATGAAGGTGTTGCGCATGACACATTCTCCTATTTTAGTGACTTTTTGTGGCAAGTATTTACAAAATCCTTTGATCTATGAAAAAGACCGGAGCCAAAATATACCCTGTGACAGACTATGTTAATCTTTGACCTATAAGTGTGACTCTGACCTTGGAGGTAGGTGGCCAGTTTTTTGCGCATGACACATTGTCTTATTATTTGAACAATTGTTGCAAGCATTTACAAAATCCGCTCGCAGATAAGAAAGTAATGGACCGGACACGACATTATTCTCAAATAGACTTTGTTGACCTTGAATGAGCAAGTGCGACCTTGACCCTGGAGGTAGGGGTCTGGTTGTTGCGCATGACACATCGTCTTTTTATATCAAATACTTTTACCAATTTGAAAGTATTTCAGATTCCTTTGATAAATGACAAAGTTATGGACCGGACACGAAAGTGTGACGGACGGACAGACGGACGGAGCCTATTTCTATATCCCCCTTTTTTCTTCGAAAAGGCGGGGGACAAAAATGCACTGATGATAGTGTGCACTCAGCAATAAGCATTATTGTTAATTTGTTGTAACAGACGTTGACAGCTGATGTAAAATACAACATAATAATTTGTTTAAATAAATTTAGGAGTTTTGGTTAGTACATGTACTTTTAAAATGTACTGTTCTGAAAAACTTTATCTATGGTTTTCTGTGTAATATATTGTGCTAGCTTTTCAAAATACTCATGTTTTCAAACAAAAACCAAAATAGGTTTATCATTTTCTATACTAGTATTCCATGTTTAAGATACGGCAATTATTCCTGTATTTTGATTGGACGTTTAAACAATAAATGTCTATAACTTGCGCATGCGCTACAATTGAGATATTGAACATGCGCATGCGCTGTATCGATAATAAACGGGAGACTGGCATTACATAACATAGTGACGCGAGTGTCCCGTGTGTTTAGATACGGTAACAATATAGATTTCATATAACATCAGTTTAAAACTATGGCTTTGATTGCTGGATATGTAATTATTAACTTTGTTTTACTCGGAACTGTTTATTCAAGCACGTGTAAACCATTTCAAATAAACAAAGACAATCTTAATATAGCATTAATCGGTCATTCCGTGCGTGAATTTAATGGTATATTAAATCATCAAGAGTGCGCACGGACATGTATGTCAATGTCTGTATGTAAATCTATTGACTTTGACAGGCAGGAGGACATATGTAAATTGAATGATGCTGACCGATCATCTGTCGATCCATCGGAGTTTGAAACCAAAGTTGGCTCTATTTTCTCTGATATCAGCGAATGGCCTACTGTAAGTTTCTTAATACATTCACAAAAATCTTTGTACACACATTGGAAAAAAATTGATTTAATGTTCCCAGCCGTCAGATCAGCCAAAAAAAAATAACGTTGAGAAAAATTTACTAACATTTTTCGAAAAGGGAAAATATTAACAATTCTAGGAATAATTTAGTTTAAACAATATTTTATTCACAAAATTATACATGGTGGTACATTACAAATTGCATTGAGTTTATTATACATATATAATTAACATATTATGAAAAGAAAAAAACACGACAGAATACGAATATTTCTTATACATTTTGGAATTGGATATGAAATCAAATATCAAATACTTATGTTTATTCATCTCCTAAGAAACTGACATGTTAATAAAATCAAGAAGTAATAATTTATATATCATATGCAAAGAATGACTTATTCTGTAGTATTATTTACAATATTTCTACAGCAATAATAGCTATGTTTTCATATTTTAACCTTTATTTGGTAATTTACATGTTTTGTAAGTGCCGTTTTAAATGTGTTTATAACTTACTTTGTTTGTTTGACTATGTACTTGTATATACATATATTTACAATTTACATTAAAATTAGCATTAACCAGGTGCCACGCTGCCTTACCATCTGCAGTTGACTTTACCTCTGATGTTTATTCCAACGTCTCATATTTACTGTAAAAAATCGTTTTTCGAAAACAACAAAAAGAGAACCTTTGCTAAATTGTTTACTAATTATTAGGTCAATACACACAATATATCAATCTTCGATAGATTTCTGGTAAGTTTCGTGAGATATTTGCAGTAAGATGTGATTTTATTTAATTTCTGTCGATAAAATAATTGTACTGAGCGTTATTGCGCAATAGGGTAAAGATGTTCTACGTCTTGTAAGATCGAAACAGCAAGGGTACATTTTTTTTTCTTATTAATATTGTTAACATTATAGAATTGTTTGATTATTTCTTATGTTGTCCGTTTTGTTTTTATTTTTTATTTACTTTATTTTTGAGCTTTTTTCTATGCTAATTATACATTTTTTGTAAAGATATAGAACCTCAGGGTGGTATGGAGTTCATCGGAAGGCATGAGTCGGTATATGTCAAACTTGCAATGAAAGGGCATTTTCCTTTTATATTGTTCTTTGGAAACAAACAGATGTTTAAATATTTATTAACTATTGATATACAGGTTTAAATGAATAGATTTTTCCTCATAGGTATTCTTGTTAATTTTTTCACTTTTATGACGCAATTGTCCCGTATGCATAGATACTGTCACCATACATATTTCAGTTCAGCATTGGTTAACTAAAAGCTAACGTAACATTAGTTTAAAACTATGGCTTTGCTTGCTGGATTTGTGATTACTAACTTTGTTTTACTCGGAACTGTTTATTCAAGCACGTGTAAACCATTTCAAATAAACAAGGACAATCTTAATAAAGCATTGATCGGTCATTCCGTGCGTGAATTTAATGGTATATTAAATCATCAAGAGTGCGCACGGACATGTATGTCAATGTCTGTTTGTAAATCTATTGACTTTGACAGGCAGGAGGACATATGTGTTACGAAACATTTCACTTTTGTGAAAAGCTTTGTTTATTCACTTTTTTCGCTTAAAAGTAAACCATTTCTCTATGCTGGTAAAATGAACAAGTCAAGTCCAAGTGAAAGCAGGATTATATTTATTGCAGTAAATCAAAATAATGCATCATTTTATTCTCTATCAACAGTCAAAACCAAAGTAAAATTCTTAACAACTTCAACAAATACATTTCTGCAATTACTAACTAACTCAACTCAACCAACTCCAACTCACTCCAAAACTCCTCAAAAACTCCAAAACTAACCCAGCTAGAAAAGTTCCCAGCTTATATACCTTCTGTTTGCGCAGCTAGGGTGGTGTGCAAAAGTAGACTGTTGCGCGACCTCTTATTGCGCGACCTCTCCAGTTTGCACACAACTCATTGCGCGACCTGAATGTTGCGCGACCTTTTAAAAATGCTGACAATGCCTTAACAATGTTCAAATGGCCTGCAACTGGTTCAGGTATACAGGCTGTTGTACAATACAAACATTAGTACAAAAATACATAATAGTTATATAAATTTACATGTTTGAACACTCAATAGGATAATAATTATCTGTCCAATAATGCATTTTAATAGTGCAAAATATACTTGCAGTAATAAAGATATATGTACTATATATGGCTTATAAGACCAATACATTTACTACTGATTGACATTTCTATAAACTTATAATACTGACTGATAATTCATTAAACAACAGAAATATAATCTCTCCAGCTTTACAACATACAGCTCAACATTTGAACCAAGTAACCTGTACATAGATAAAGCAGGGAAGGAATCCCATTCATAAAATCTGATATGACCAAATTATGCTTTGTTAACAACAATTGAGATGCTGAAGGGCTAAAAATAACTTAAACCTTGTACTTTTAGTCTGCGCGACCTCTTATTGCGCGACCTTCTCCATATTTGGAACTAGCATGCCTGGGAAAGCTGATTCTGCGTGACCTTTCCTATTGCGCGACCTTAAGTGTCGCGCGACCTTTGTCTGCGCGACCTTTCCAAATTTGGAATGAGGTATGCTCATAATCTAAAAAATAACTGAGCTGTGCCAATATTCTGGACTGTTAATGACTCAATTGTTTTACAGCACAAGAAACATGAGAAAAGTTTAACATAACATTTTAACAATCACCGCAGCTTAGAATATGTGTGTCCAGATATACCATCCGTAAAAGAAATAGCTTCTTCTAGTGAAAGTACAAGTTTCACCATTTCATAACACTCTTCCACTTTGGACTATTGCTTACTCCTGGAACAAGACCATTAATTCCTACCACATGTAACTTTAAACAACCTTTGAAAACTCTTGTTAAGGTGAAATTTGAAATAAAATAAATAGGAATAGATGTTGGTACTAAACAATACATTGTGCAAAAACTACCTAAAGTGTTATAATGATGATTGATGTCAGATAAATACATAAGCAAAACTAAGACAAATTACAAATATTGCATTATTGGGTTTTTAATGAAGATATAACTAAGCTAATTACTCACTGTTCATCTAGATTAAAATCGATAACAGGTCTGTCTCTGGCAATTTCATTCAAATCATCCAGACACACTCTTGTTATCACAAATGACATTTTAGAAGAGTCACCATTGTCCTGTTTTTTCCTGTTTGCAATACTTTTAATTTCTTTTTGAATGTGCGAGAGTTAATAGTTCTTTTCAGACTAGTCTGAATCTCAGAACCTGCCACTATTGTCTTTAATCCATAGTGTTCACAGAAGATGCGATCAGTTTTAGTACATAAAGTTCATTTTTTTTGCCATGTTTTCTATGACCCTAAATTGTCCAGATTAAATAATCATTAGTGGTGAAAGCTTATAATAACGTTGATTATTCAAAAGTAATGGGTAAGCACAAGTTGATTCATAACTGGTAACAATTCATCTGTTTGAGATACGAACTCTCCTAAACAAAATTCAATCTTTAAGATACAACTGCAGCTCGCTTCAACCATAAACATTCTTGTCGCTGGGCTTCTCATGCGCAACTCTTGCTCAACGTGGCGGTCAATAATCAGCAATCACGACAGCCAAAATAAGATTTATTGCCTATATCCTGTCTTCTTTCTCGCATTTTTATAGAGTTGCATTGGGTATAGCCTACCTACCCAATTGAGAAAACTTATACCCCCTTTTTCAGAAGAAATGTCACCACCCCTATTGGGTACAGACCTCCTGCTGCATGATGCTCTGTGCCATATCCCTTCTCTTTGGTGGCAATCCAACTTAATCAATCGTATCCCCGAAGCACAGAATTCAGGCTGCACGCCTCTTCTCCTCCGTTGCCGCCTAAACCCACTATCCTTCATCACAGAAACAATGATTTCTCAGCACACCCAACGCAAATTGCCTTGTTTCAAGTTGCCTGAGAAAGCTCCCAGATCAACCAAAAAACAAAGACAGAAAATAGACAACGACGAAGAACAGTCCCTAATTTAAGTCGGCAGAACACCTTTTCCTCTGACTCGCTTGACTTTCTTAGACACCAGTGGAACCACATCATCAAAATCTGCAAGTTCGACCACTGTTCATGCTTTTTTCACACATTCTTTACAACCTCCACACGCGAAGCTCACTTAGAATAGAGTGACCACTATAACAAGTACACGAACAAGGGTCACACCCGGAATCCTCGACAAAAGTCAGCATTTGCATGCTTAGCTTCCCTTGCGATGCTCTAGCTTAAAGTCATATTGTGATACAAGCCATCTAGCCATCTGATTTTCTGGTTCTTGAAGGACATAATCCATCTTAAATGAAGAATGATCACTTCTCACTAAGAACGAACGTCCTAACAAATACTGTTTTTTAAACATAGTAACAAATGTAACAACTGCCAACAGTTCCGACGTGTTACACAATAGCGTCTTTGAGCCTTATTCAAGCTTTTGCTCGCATATGCTATTGGCTTCTCGATACACTGTCCAAGTTTTTCACTAAACTGCATTTGTGACAAAACTCCTCCTATACCGAAATTCGACGCATCGCTATCAAGTATGAATAATCCATCATCTTGAGGTATGCCATGACTTCATCACCAGTCAATGCACTGCGTAAATCGTCGAAACTTTTCTGACATTCATCAGACCATTCGAATGGTTGTCCGGCCTCCAACAACCTATTTAATGGCCTAGCTCTTGTGGAAAAATCACGAATATATATCCTGTAGTATGAACAAAAACCAAGAAAGGATCGCAGAGTTGTTAAATCGTACGGCCTTTCCCAATTTGCAATACAACTAACTTTAGACTTTTGAGGGCTTATTCCCTCCTTACTAACTACATGTCCTAAGAATGACACTTCAGTTTTTAACAGAAAACATTTGGCTTGGCTTCAGTTTCATTCCACACTCACACAAACGCGTTAAAACTGTATCAAGCCTAATCTAAATGTTCTTCAAATGTGCGGCCAAAAATAATCAAATCATCAAGGTATATCAGCAAAATTTCCCCACTGAAGACCTCTCATTACTAATTCCATACATCGTTGGAAGTTGACGGTGCATTACATAATCCGAACCGCATTACCAAATATTCAAATAAACCGAATTTCGTAGTGAAGGCTGTCTTTGGGTGATCAGCCTCATCAACTTCAATCTGATAATAGGCTGACAAAATATCCAAGCACGAAAAATATGATGATCCCCCTAAACTTTCCAAACAATCACTTATATTAGGTAAGGGTATGCATCTTTTTCTGTTACGTTGTTAAGCTGACGATAATCCACACAAGGTCGTGTTGTTCCATCACGTTTCCTGACATATACTAATGGTGACGCCCAAGGAGAATTACTTTCCTGAATAACATTGGCCGCTTTAACTGATCTTTAATTATTTTCTCTTCTTCATTTGCGAAAGCTTTTGGTGGGCGCCTAGGGCGTTGCTTAATAGGCTTTGCTGCCCCAGTATTGATGTTGTGCTTTATTACAGATGTACGACCGAAAATCATTTGGTGACTTTGCAAACACATTTGAATGCTTAATCAAAAGATTCTTAAGTTTCACTCTTTGATCATAATTAAGATTTTTCACTGAATTTTCATAAAGCTCATTTAAATGAGATGGAAGCTTTGAGTCACACTTTTCATTAACAAAACACTCATTTTTCTCACAAAAACTAACTTTTTCAGCATTCTCAATATATCCAAGAGTAGTATTAGCTTCAATTTTTTACATTTTCATTGCTAATATTCATTAAACGAATTGGAACACAACCATTTTTAGAATGAGGGTTGACCAGCGTATGGCCAACAATTAAGCTATTTTCACTATCATCACCTTTTTTTAATGGCGTAACAATTCCAAACTCGGTATCAATTTTTGCCCGCCAGAACAACTTCCTTCTATTCTCACTTCACTATTTGCTGGTACAATGACTGACTTTGAACTTTTGACACGCATCACTTTGAAAACTGAAGATTCCATCAACGTAGGATACTTCTTTCCATTTAGACGCAAACCATTTTCTGCACTTAACACAAATTATTTTCTTGTAGAAAATCAAGACCTAAAAGACCATCTTCTTGAATTGGTGCAATAAACACATTGAACTTAAATATATCCTTATGAATTTTAAAACTCATCACAGTTTTACCTAAAATAGGGAGATACCCTTCATTTGCAACTTCAAGCTTAAAATTTGGATCAATTTTCTCCAATGATGGACGAATATCAGAAGGCACACTATGATAGATATTAGAAGAAACAATAGTAACAACTGCTCCAGTATCTACTACTAAATTTGCACTGATATCACCAATTTTCACAGGTAATAACAAAGATAATCCATTGCAGGTATCATTAAAATGAATTTTTATCACTTTTTTCACTATGATTTTGGACTAACGCAAGGCCGTCTGCCTTAGTCCCACCTAGTTTTTCCCGCTTTATTTTTATCACTCTGCTGACTCGTGCAATCACGTGCATAATGACCTAAATTATGACACTTATAAACACTCAACAGTAGATAAATCCCTTCTTTTGAATTTTTTCTGGCTGCATATCTTGCTTTTTTAATGACAGACAGAATCTCATCAAATTTTTTATCTATTTCTTTCTTGAAAGACAAAAACTGCTCTTGAGAAACATTGTTGTTCCCTTGACGAACCATTCGAACTTTGGTGTTTGCCTTAGTTTCATCCTTCAAACTATAGTACGTCTCCAGAATCTCGCGTGCATTTTCGATACTGGTCGGATCCTTCATCCCTATAGCCAGAGCCATCTGGGAGTCACCCAGACCTCTAATAAAATGCCGTAAACAAATTGTACCAATAGTATGATCATCTGCAGTTGGGTAGCCCTTTCGAACCAGACGCTTTATATCTGCAACATACTCCACGAGTTTTTTCGCCTTGAGTGAAGCTTGACATTTTCGAGCTCCATCAGATAAGAGGCAGTAGAACGTCTTTCTACAAATCTTGCTGCTAGAACATTGCTCAAGCTGTGTGTAAGATTGTTGAGTTTCAGGACTGACCTGGTTGAATACAAACTCTGCTGCATCATCCCTCAGACTATTCAGCAAGCGAAATGCCCCTCTCTTTATCACTCCATTGGCATGTTTCAGCCAACACAGCAAATTGACGTATGAATGCGGTGTATGACGTTTTACCATCAAAAAGAACCTGGTTTGGTAGTGGAACATTATAATCCCGAGAATTTCTTTGGTTTACTTTCTCGTAATGCAATGTTCTGCAGGCGACTAAGTTCAACATCTCTTGATTGTAAAAATATTTTGTAATTCATCAATTTCATTTGTCAATACTTGGATTTGTCTGTCTCTATTCATCTGAGTTGTATGATATAGACTGTTCAAATTTTCCTTATCTCTTCGAAATTGTTCATTTTCACTTTCTATAATTTCTTGTAATCCAACTTTTTCACTTTGTAAAATTTTGACAGTTTCATTTAATTTCTCAATATTTGCCAATGCATCAGTTAAATTAGCTTGTAAATCATCATTTTCATCAATTTTCTGGAAAGTTGTTGACGTAAATCCATTGTAAGTTCTGAATTTTCAAGACGTGATGCTGATGCAGATCTAGCAGATTTCTTAGGTCCCATATTACTGACTTTCTTCTAAAACCTGAGTGTCATCGTCTAACATAGAAGCACGTAATTTTGCATTATATGATTTTTAATTCACTGATTTCATTATTTTTCATTTCTGAAATTTCATTCACTTTGTTACAAAAATCACTAAAAGCACTTGTTAGATTTTCACTATGACTAACTAGTTCTTTGGAGATGTTTCCTATTTCTAAACAGCACAAAGAAACAGTCTGACGCAATGATTCTAATTCCTTTTCCATTTTGTTAAGTCCATTACACTCAAAAAGTAGAAAATTTCAAAGTCTTTATCCCTGCGCTGAAGCATGTTAAAGTTCTTATCCGACGCTGCCACCAGTGTTACGAAAATCATTTCACTTTTGTGAAAAGCTTTGTTTATTCACTTTTTTCGCTTAAAAGTAAACCATTTCTCTATGCTGGTAAAATGAACAAGTCAAGTCCAAGTGAAAGCAGGATTATATTTATTGCAGTAAATCAAAATAATGCATCATTTTATTCTCTATCAACAGTCAAAACCAAAGTAAAATTCTTAACAACTTCAACAAATACATTTCTGCAATTACTAACTAACTCAACTCAACCAACTCCAACTCACTCCAAAACTCCTCAAAAACTCCAAAACTAACCCAGCTAGAAAAGTTCCCAGCTTATATACCCTTCTGTTTGCGCAGCTAGGGTGGTGTG
Organism: Ruditapes philippinarum; assembly: GCF_026571515.1. Taxonomy (NCBI): domain Eukaryota; kingdom Metazoa; phylum Mollusca; class Bivalvia; order Venerida; family Veneridae; genus Ruditapes; species Ruditapes philippinarum. The sequence continues at coordinate 180,775 of NW_026854133.1, forward strand.
CAAAAGTAGACTGTTGCGCGACCTCTTATTGCGCGACCTCTCCAGTTTTGCACACAACTCATTGCGCGACCTGAATGTTGCGCGACCTTTTAAAATGCTGACAATGCCTTAACAATGTTCAAAATGGCCTGCAACTGGTTCAGGTATACAGACTGTTGTACAATACAAACATTAGTACAAAAATACATAATAGTTATATAAATTTACATGTTTGAACACTCAATAGGATAATAATTATCTGTCCAATAATGCATCTTAATAGTGCAAAATATACTTGCAGTAATAAAGATATATGTACTATATATGGCTTATAAGACCAATACATTTACTACTGATTGACATTTCTATAAACTTATGATACTGACTGATAATTCATTAAACAACAGAAATATAATCTCTCCAGCTTTACAACATACAGCTCAACATTTGAACCAAGTAACCTGTACATAGATAAAGCAGGAAGGAATCCCATTCATAAAATCTGATATGACCAAATTATGCTTTGTTAACAACAATTGAGATGCTGAAGGGATAAAAATAACTTAAACCTTGTACTTTTAGTCTGCGCGACCTCTTATTGCGCGACCTCTCCATATTTGGAACTAGCATGCCTGGGAAAGCTGATTCTGCGCGACCTTTCCTATTGCGCGACCTTAAGTGTCGCGCGACCTTTGTCTGCGCGACCTTTCCAAATTTGGAATGAGGTATGCTCATAATTTAAAAATAACTGAGCTGTGCCAATATTCTGGACTGTTAATGACTCAATTGTTTTACAACAAAAATGAGAAAAGTTAACATAAACATTTTAACCAGCTTAGAAATGTTGTCCAGATATACCATCCTAAAAGAATACTCTTCTAGTAAAAGACTAGTTTCAAATTTCATAACAATATGTAAATTGAATGATGCTGACCGATCGTCTGTCGGTCCATTGGAGATTGAGACCAAAAAAGGCTCTATTTTCTCTGATATCAGCGAATGGCCTAGCGTAAGTATCTAATTCATTCACAAAATCTTTGTACACACATGGGAAATAATTTGATTTAATGTTCCGTGCCGCCAGATCAGCCAAACAATAACTTTGAGAAAAATTTACTAACATTTTTAGAAAATATTAACAATTCAATGAATAATTTAGTTTAAACAATATTTTATTCACAAAATTATACATGGTGGTACAATACAAATTGTATTGAGTTTGTTATACATATAATTAACATATTATGAGAAAAAAAAAGAAATAAAAGAAAGAACACAATATATTTCTTATACATTTTGGAATCGGATATGAAATCAAATATCAAATACTTATGTTGAATTCATCTCATAAAAAATTGGCAGGTTAATAAAATCAAGAAGTAATAATTTATATATATTATGCAAAGAATGACTAATTTTGTAGTATTATTTACAATATTTCTACAGCAATAAGGGCTATGTTTTCATATTTTAACCTTTATTTGGTAATTTACGTGTTTTGCAAGTGCCGTTTTAAATGTGTAAATAACTTACTTTGTTTGTTTGACAATGTACTTGTATATACATGTATTTACAATTTACATTAAAATAAGCATTAACCAGGTGCCACGCTGCCTTACCATCTGCAGTTGATTTTACATCTGATGTTTATTCCAAAGTCTCATATTTACTGTAAAAAATCTTTTTTCGAAAACAACAAAAAAGAGAACCTTTGCTAAATTGTTTTCTAATTATATGGTCAATACACACAATATATCAATCTTCGATAGATTTCTGGAAAGGTTCGTGAGATATTTGCAGTAAGATGTGATTTTATTTAATTTCTGTCGATAAAGTAATTGTACTGAGCGTTATTGCGCAATAGGGTAAAAATCTCCTACGTCTTGTAAGATCGAAACAGCGAGGGTACATGTTTTTTTTTCTAATTAATATTTTTAACATTATAGAATTGTTTGATTATTTCTTTTGTTGTCCGTTTTGTTTTGCACTTATTTAGAACGCTCGCCTTTACCGCTATGTATTAAATTCCGGTTATTGACAGTTAAATGTTATTGAATACTGAAGATTGAGAAAAAATTACGTTCGGGAAATGACTGATTTATAACGGTATTGGCCGATGTTAGAATCTTTTTTATCGGAAAAGCATTGCAGTATAAGTACCGAGCAAATAATATAGTTGACAAGCCTGACTTACTTTTGTCACATCTATCAGTTTCCGATCCCTAGGCTGAACAATATCAAAAGATGTTCAAACATTAATCAAACTCACTCAATGCATAATTTTCTAAGAACCCGTCATGGTGTTGCTGTTTATTGTAACCACGTCAGTTTTGTATGCTCTTGAAGAAATCAATGAATTATTCAATGAAAAAGAATCAATAAAAATAAATTCAATTGCGTAACCAAAAAACATGTAAGTGATGTGGTTTTAGAAATTGTTTAAAATAGTACAAGTACATGTAATATTCAAAATTTCAAGTTTCAAAGGCCATCTTATATAAATACAAGTCATGATTTATTGGAGACCATACGGAGTTTTTCAACGAATTGCACGAACGTTTCACATTGAATGTTCTATGGTCACTTACGTTTTGTTGATTATTTGAAAAACAAAATCCCCATGTCCACGTTAAGCTGTTGAATACTTCTTAAGCCGGTGATAGTGGGCGTATACTGTATGCTCTTGCCACTACCGTCCATGAACATGCTCAATATAACCGAGCCTGTAACATTTCTTCCGTTTATACATAACGATGCCCCCCCTCCTCGATATGGTGAAGGCATATATTTCTAAAGCATCCGTCATTCCGTCGGGACCGGCCAACAGTCAATAGATTATGACCTTCATGTCGTCGATAATTTCATTTGAAACAAAGGAAGAAACTACATACATCATCTGTTTACGTAGAAATTCTCTGTCAATACATATGCCGGAAAGTGTAACATAAATATCAAAGAAATACCAATAAATCCAAATGCTGGGTTGTCTGTTCGTCCGAAACACTTAATGGATTTTTAAGCTTTTTCCTATGCTAATAATACATGTTTTGTAAAGATATAGGACCTCAGGGTGGTACGGAGTTCATCGGAAGGCATGAGCCGGTATATGTCAAACTTGCAATGCAAGGGCATTTTCCTTTTATATTGTTCTTTGCAAACAAGCAGATATTTAAATATTTATTAACTATTGATATACAGGTATGAATGAATAGATTTTTCCCCATAGGTATTCTTGTTAATTTTTCACTGGTATGACGCAATTGTCCCGTATGCTTAGATACGGTCACCATACATATTTCATTTCAGCATTGGTTAACTAAAAGCTAACGTAACATTAGTTTAAAACTATGGCTTTGCTTGCTGGATTTGTAATTATTAACTTTGTTTTACTCGGAACTGTTTATTCAAGCACGTGTAAACCATTTCAAATAAACAAGGACAATCTTAATAAAGCATTGATCGGTCATTCCGTGCGTGAAATTAATGATATAAATCATCAAGAGTGCGCACGGACATGTATGTCAATGTCTGTATGTAAATCTATTGACTTTGATAGGCAGGAGGACATATGTAAATTGAATGACGCCGACCGATCGTCTGTCGATCCATCGGAGTTTGAGACCAAAGTTGGCTCTATTTTCTCTGATATCAGCGAATGGCCTAGCGTAAGTATCTTAATTCATTCACAAAAACCTTTGTACACACATGGGAAATAATAATGTTCCCAGCCGCCAGATCAGCCAAAAAAATAACGTTGAGAAACATCTACTAACATTTTAAGAAAAGGGAAAATATTAACAATTCAAGGAATAATTTAGTTTAAACAATATTTTATTCACAAAATTATACATGGTGGTACAATACAAATTGTATTGAGTTTGTTATACATATAATTAACATATTATGAAAAAAAAAAGAAAGAACACAATATATTTCTTATACATTTTGAAATCGGATATGAAATCAAATATCAAAAACTTATGTTGAATTCTTCTCCTAAAAAATTGGCATGTTAATAAAATCAAGAAGTAATAATTTATATATCATATGAAAAGAATGACTAATTTTTAAGTATTTCTTTACAATATTTCTACAGCAGTAAGGGCTATTTTATCATATTTTAACCTTTATTTGGTATTTTACGTGTTTTTGTAAAGTGCCGTTTTAAATGGTGTAATAACTTATTTTCTTTGTTTGACTATGTACATGTATACACATGTATTTACAATTTACATTAAAAATTAGCATTAACCAGGAGCCCGTCTTTATCAAACGGTCGTACGATTTTTGGTGGTGTCTTATCAATCGTCGCAGATTTTTCATAATCGTACGATTATCGTAAGATCGTGCATTTTTTCTAACGATCGCTGAGAAGCAGTCGTAGATCAAAAAATGGCTGCCTTGCTTCCTGTAAATGCTTAAGGCCTTCCAGGCATCAAGTGCAACTATTGGATTGCCCGAGTGGTCATTTAGTTGTGGCCGACTATCAGCTTGGTTAATTTTCATTAAAGAAACCTATGATCTTAAGATCTTGATTAAGTTTCAACAACTTAATTGCATATTATACTTTAATTAACAAATTTTGAAACTGCTTCTTTAATAATATTATTCAAAAAATAAAAATGTTGCTTTCTATAATTTTCACCATGAGAGAAAATAATATAAATTAAACTAAACTTCCTGTGTAGAAAAACAATGAAAAAGAATATATGATATTTTTGAGGGGGGGGGGGTGGCTGTCAGGGGAGGAAAATGATGGAAACGGTTTGAGTGAGAACTGTCAGACGGAGGAACTGGTTAGGGTGAGAATAGTCTGTCATTCATCCAAGACATATAGTTTCTTTTTCTTTCTGAAAGATGAGCAGTTTGTTCTGAAATGTGAAACAGTAAATTCATGTAAAAATAGAAATTAGAAAGTGGTAAATGATGATTTATCTTTTTATGGCTTATTCTAGCCCAAATAAACACATTTAGATATAATATAAGACTGTTATTAATTTTTATTGCATTAAACAACAAATAATGTAAAAAAACAAATATAACTACATGTAAATCTAAAAGTTGGCCTGTAATACATGTCTGCAAAATTTATTTTCACTATATATCTATATTGTCTGCGTTTCTCGCAGGTACTATATACGCTTTATCGTGTGCATTTTACTCTAGGTTTATAAGCAGTATAGAACATATAGTAAAATGCAGACAATATAGAGTATATAGTTATTGCAAAAAACGCAGAATATATAGATATATATAGTTAGTTGATATTGTATATATGTTGTTTTTGTAATGATAATTATATTTATATTTTTACATCACATTGTTTTTGTTGTTTTTTTTAATAATTATAAATGCTTTATAACATTGTTTTATTAACTATTTAATGATTACTTTGTAGATGGACTATGTATAAAAAACAAATGAAAATATGTTCTGCTTTTTAAATTTGTTTTGAAATTTACTTTATTGTCCCTATTAAAAGTCTGCTTATTAAAGTTAACAAAACTTATATTAGACATTTTATCTTAAATTCATAAAAGTTGGTACAAATCAAATCAAGCATAGTATGTCAAAAAATCTTTTTAATATCATTATTTATTATTTTTTTAATTTATATCATCTTAGTCAAAATCATAAAAAAATATTTCTATTCTTTAAAATTCTAATCTATTATCAAATATTTATACCTACAAATCTCTAATATCAATAAATTTTGATCTTAAAAATACAAATCTAAACAGCTTTTAAGTATCTTATTTACACCTTCTTCTTCTATATTGTCTGCGTTTGTGAAAACACTATATCTATATTGTTTGCGTTTTACTATATATCCTATATTGTCTGCATGGGCGTCTTTTGACCGACCCGTGATACTGTTCTGGCGTAAGAACCGTACGTCTATGAAAATCGTAAGATTTTAGGTTAAACGTACGACCGCGTTGATAAGACAGGATCAAAATCGTACGATAAGATTTTCAAAATAACCTTGACCGTGAACGTAAAATATTTACGAAATTTCGCAATAATTGGATATATTTTGCGTAATATAAAAAGTGGATTGTCTTTATACATAGACACAGAAACCTTTGGGACAAGGCCATCAATATAATTTTTAGAAAAGATTACCTTAACATTTAAAGTCAAATTATTGATTTATGTTCCTTCTAAAATGTGTTGTTATTTGTTATTTATTTACAGATTCCAATCAAACATGAACAAGCACGCTCCTGCCTTAACCAACATAATGAAAAACATACTCTAAAAGGCCCTGGACAATTAAATGACATTGGTTGTAAAATTGTTACTTAAATTGGCCATACCTATATATATATTTTAATTTGTGTCATTCTTAGACAAAATGTACTTCTGACCTAATTGATGCGTTAAATGATTTTGAAATTACCTTGAAATGACAATGGCCGTCAAGGCCACATAAATGCATTTACCCATAACATGTTACAACTGTCTTATGTTTTTACAATTTTGTCTTAAATTTGGACAAATCAACATTTGTGTCAAAGCCGAAATGTTTAAGTGGTCAAGTTTGATCTTTACCTTGACAATCAAGGTCAAACTATTTTTTTTCAATTGAGATTACTTTTAACATCATAACAGAATGACACCAAAGTTAATTATGTTTCTCGTGCGCACGAGATACTATGTAGTGGCCACGAGTTACTAAAACGTGGGCACGAGATAAATAAGTCGTGGGAACGGGTTACTATGTCGTGGCCAAAGGTTAATAAGTCGTGGCCACGAGATAAATAGCCAATCAGATTACACTATTTATATGACTTTTCCTAATTTACTAGACATGTGATATAGTTCAAGCATGCCCCTACTTCACCTGCCTGTAAAAGTGCCATTTATACAAGTTATTGATTTTTAATGACCAAATGACCCTTTTTTACCCATTGGCCTCAAAATAGTCCGGTGTCATCTACTGAATTTTCTTAAGGATAAATATTTTTTTTAGATAAATCGGTTGATTTAATTTTCAATCAAAACAATTAAGGCTGAAAATGAAATTTGCAGATAGATACCTCTTTTCTATCGGTCTGCTCTCTGTATATAAATAAGTAACGCGGGCGATTTATTTCCCGATCTTCTATTTTTAAAAACGACCGACACTGACGCGCTTGGGACGCTGAACTTTGAGGTGGCTTTGCAGTGATATGATGTACTTTTACAAAGCTAAATTTTTGTATTATTAAAACTTAGTTTGAAACTACACAGAATTGTTTTACAACAGAAAATCAAGGTTGGTGGTCGTTTTAATGTAACATATTTTGTTTTTGATTTTTCCTCTTTTTTATAGGCAATGGTTGGAAGTTGTAGTTCAAGGCCGTGTAAAGCAAACCAAAGATGTTATCAGAAAGGTGCCTCACATGTCTGCAAATGTATAAGTATGGAAATCCTTTTAATTGTCCATGTAGTAATAACTAGTTTATTTTTTTGTTGTTGTTTTTGTAATTCTTAGATATTTCAGATAAAAAAAAAACAATAGCAAATTTAACCTACCTTTATTATATCAATTGTCACATATATAAGTTCTGAATAGCCCAAGTCCTTTACATGTACAAAAATAGAAATTAATTAATAAACAGAATCCTTAAAAACACACAAAACGGCAAAAATTGAAAGTATTAAAGACTCGGTTTGATGCAGCATGTACATGACGAAAGTTGTAGTTGCTAGCTACCGTTCACACCCCTTATAACCGATGTCGTTTGTTTGTTTGATTGGGTTTAACACAGTATAGGTCATTTTGCGATATTTCAGCTTTACTGGTGGAAGAAGACCTCAATTGCCCTACCGTTCATTATTTCAGACACGAACGGGCACTTGAGTAGACCACCGATGTTCCGTAAGCTAGCTGGATAGCTTTCTCACATGAAAGAATCCAAAGTCCTTGTCGGGATTCGAAACCACGGCGGTGAGGGGCAAATGATTTGAAGTCAACGACCTTAACCACTCGGCCCCGGACACTCCATCGATGTCAAGTGTATAAATATCTATATCATTAACATGTATATAGAACTGGCCCATTAAAACAGAGTCCGTAACATTTTAAATTTTGCCGTTTTTTTTTACTTCTTTCTATTTTGAGTAAACTACAGCAATATGATGTTTTATTAAATCAGTTTGGGTAATTTTTTCTTGAGTCATCTGTAAACATGACTTTGTATTTATAGAGAAAACCCTTCAATTGTTCTAATTGTCCTTAGCATGAAAAATTATATAAGCATGTATTATATAAGCATGAATTATATAAGTATGAATTAAAGACGTATTAATTTTATTAGCTTAAGTTATATTAGCATGAATTATGTTTATATGAATTGTATAATCATGAATTATATCAGCATGAATCATAGAAGTACGAATCATATATGTATGCATTCTATTTGTTTGAATTACATGTATATAAACATTACTTATATTAATATGAACTATATTAGAACGATTTATATAAGTATAAATTGTATTAGCAAGAATTATTTTTTAAATAATATTCGCTTTAATAATATAAGCATGAATTATATTTATATTGATTATATTATATAAGTATTAACTTTATTATCATGAATCATATTAGTATGAATTATATTAGTATGATGTTTTGTATTCAGTCCCATGGACATGTAAAGATGTCAAACTGTGTAGCTCCTTCTACACTGATGGTGAATACTGGCTATATTCGGAAGTTCTCGGAGGTCATATGGTCAAAATATACTGTGCTGGAATGTCCACAGAAGAACCACTGGAGTACATTTCAGGTTTCGGATAAAACTTTTCATCTTTGACGCTAACAGCTTTTTTTCAATACAATGTTTAGCGGTTGATTCGAAAAAAAAGTCAGGTTAAAGATAACTAATTATCGTGAATATTTGAATATAGTACATCTAATTTTGTCTGCAATCGTTTATGAGTACATGTATGGTTTGCAATGTATTGTGGTAAAGCGAACGTCATGTTGGTATTTTCTAAAGCCATTGACTCGCAAAACTTTAATTAATATAAATCGATTCCTTAACTGCACTGTGTTATAAAAAAATTGTCCGATGGTTGTTTATATAATGGCACATTGTGCATGTTAATAACCATTTTAAAACGTAATTTAAAGAAATAACAAATAGAGGAAATGATGATTTTTCAATTAAATTTAAAATCGTATAAATTTTAAATCAAAGTTAATTGGGTCGTATTGTAAACATTATTACTATCTATTTCAGTAAATGAAAAAGACAATTATGGATTCAATGCTGGGAAATCACATATCGAAGCAGGTTTCACGAGATACAGGAAAATACGTGTCAATATCATGGTATCAATCCAACCATTTAGAAAATCAAACTCATGTCATGTTTTAATTTATCTTAATCAAATATTGCTAAAGGCCCATTATGCCTCAGAAATGTTTTCATTTTTATTTCTCACAAAGTTTAAACTGCTGGTAATTTTCAACAAAAATACTATATTAACCACATAGATGAACAAAATGTTGCTTCTTTTGCTCTGATTGCAAATAAATAAAGTGAACTTGTATTTTGCAAGGATGTCAAAATACTACTTGTTAACATTTTGCTACCTTAAAGACACATTACTGCACGTTCAGCCTAATTTATCCAGCTGTTAAACTTCTAAAATGCTTTTTATCTATAATTGATATGCTATTTTTTCGCAATTCTCATTTCCAGGATGGGAAAATTGTACGTAATGACACCATATTCAGTACAAGTACTCCAGAAGATAACTCTGAACTTCTCCAGCTACCGTATGGAACTGGCCATGGTTGTCGTTGTTGGAATTGTGCGAATGGAAATTTCAGTATCTCCTTGCAAGGTACAGGGCTGAAATTTAGGAAAGAGGTATACATATTTCATCTTTTAAGCTAAAAGATTTCTGATGAAGACGTTATAATTGATTGACAGTTTGTGATGAAAGAACGAAAATAATAAGTTTCGTCTTTTTCCGAGAGAATGTCAGCGACCTGTCGTTATGTTGGCCCGTTAATGACTACAAGCACTAATGGGAAAATGCCTTCAATTACATTTATTAGCCGGTGCTAGAGAGCTTGAGAGGTGTTGCATTGTTTCATTATCTCTCATAAACAGACAAAATCAAATCTAGGAAAAATAATCCCTAAAGAATTCCAAAAACGACTTAATTGAAAATATTGCCAACTCGGTTTGACTGAGTCTGTTCATGGGCGGCACTTGGAGTTGCAAGTAAACGTCCTTGCCCCATAGCACCGGCTTAAACAGAAGTCAACATCTACACATGAATATGGTGAAGTTATGAATTTAACAACATCACCAAGTAAAAGAAAACGTATATCCGAAACGAGACAACAATGGGCAGACCTCTAAATAAAATGGAATATTGAAAGGGGATCAGAGGATATGAAGCCTGCATATCTAAGACAAAATGCCAAAGAAAGATTTAAAAAGTAGGCAATGGGTAATTATTTTGTATTCATGTAGGAATACTGGAACCACGCGACTAGATACAACAAACATGTACACACAATAATAATAATAATAATAATTAATAATATTATATTATAATAATTATGGCGTGCTGAACGATCTTCAAGGATCGAAATTATGAAATATTTGATTAAATGTGATAATATGACAATAAACTTACTGACGACATCTTTCCTCTTCTTCTTCTTTTTCTTCTTCATTTTCAGGTTAAATGGATTATAAAGGGATATAAACAAAGAATGAAAAGTTTTCAAAGAAACATCGACAGCAATGTGATATCTGCAAAATGTGGAGGCCACTGTGGTCGGTGCGATCCTGACGGAAATTTGTATATCGCTTACAACCAGAATGATGGCAAGTTATGCATATTTTCACTTTTGAAGGAAAGAATAAAATCATACTACTCATTCACACTTTGCATAATGAATGTACGCACAAAGATTAATTCTGATAAAAAATTTTACCATGCCGCTTTCAATAATGGCGTCATAAGGACGATTACTAAAATTCTATTTCATCTCATTATTTCGAATCTACTTATCATACATATAATTCTCACGCGTATGATATTGTGCAGAAAAAAGGGGAACATGTATATTAAGTTTTTTTTCCAAAGTTGCTCTGGACAAAGTCTGAGATTTATTACGCATTCCGTCCTCAAAAACCCAGGCTATTTACCGTAAACAAAAAATCATCTCAATCAAAAACATTTCGTGTCCTTATCCGAAGACTAACGGAAAGGACCGGAATCATCCTCGATAGCCCAGGCTATTTACCGTAAATGTAGTACGGAATGTGTATCATTGCTTCCGATGATGTACGCATTCGTAAGAGTATGGATTCCTTTCCGTAGTTAGAAATAGGCAAAATAGTTTAACCTTATAATGTAGTTTACTTTGCCAAAAATAAACTGAAATCTTACATTTTGTGTCATTTCAAAGTGACGGATTTGTGATTAATCATGTGAATTGGTATATTGACTTGAAAATATCTATAATTGAGGTTCAAGTACTTGGTGATTTTGAAAAAAAGTAAAAAAAAGAGTCAAGATTCAAGATATAATCCACATGTTATAAATGAATGGTTTTGCAGTATTTATCACCATATATTTACTGCATATCCACCACATTAGGGACCATTGTTGCATATTTTAACCTCTTTTTGGTAATTGAAGTAGATTGCAAGAGATGTTTGCAATATGTAATTTACTTTCTTTGTTCACATCAAATTTTCAAAAACAAGAAAAAAACGTTATCAAAATTTCATGAAAATAAGTGTGAATTTGGAGGCATCATGCTTTAATTAACTAGTTTCTCCTATACTGTTTACAGTGGTAGCAGACGAGAGTACCACGAGTCCAAAGTGTGATTGACAGTGACTCTGTGTAATCCTATAAGCTAATGAGCGACAAGTTGAAGAGTTGTGGTTTTATGCAGACAAACGTTTTTATTTTGCTTTCATTCTGGGTTATATGTTATCTTTTAATAGTGTATTATCCGTAATTTTGAATGTGAAAATGTTGTAAACGAAGAGGTTTTGTACCTGTATCAATGGTCCCCCTCAGTAGTATCTTACATTAAAGGATCTCGACTGAGGTCGAAAAGTCTTAACACATAAACTTAAAATTCTTACAAAATTCGAACGGGGACATTTAAATCAGAAAGATATGCAAAAGAAATATGCACAGTAATAAGTTGTAAATTGTAATTGTCTTCTATTTATTGTCCAATGTCTGTGAAAATCATTGCAATTCTTTGCAATTTCAGGTCATTTCTCACAATTACATTACTTATTCTGGAAAAAAGTGAGCTAAAATTCTGAAAATTTGCACAAAAGTCACTGATCTAGATCTACATCAAATGGAACATAAATCTCGAAAAAATATTTCCAGCCCTGTCAGATTTTTCTTTATTTTAACTTCGGCAATTCCAAAAGTTGGAACAATTGCAGATTAAATTGCATTTTCTGCTTACATCAAATATTCTTTAATAATTTGTCGTCAGTATCAACCATGCATTTAACATGCATTTACATTTCAATATTCTGCTATGCATCAATTAAAATTTCAGAATTAATATTTAAGAATTGTAGTTAATCAATTCCTCAGCAAAATAATTTAAATAAGTTTTCGGCTGTCCGCATTTTTAAGCTGTTTCGTTAATTATGTAACTTTATTGAGTAATTACATGGTGTTATATGTTATATTTAATTCAATTTTCAATTCAAAATGTTATTGCATAAAGCCTAAGAGATTATAATTGAACATTTTATGATATGGAACACAGAGAGTAAATGAATTTTTTTCTGAACAAACAATGATATGTGTAACAAGAATGTGAATTCAAACACAATATATTGCATTGTTTGCCTTGGTAATAAGTCATATATACATATTACATTAATAGTTGTTGTTGTTATTGTTTAAGGGTTGAGTGTCCTGTTGTTAATTTACGGGGGTTGGTGTGTTGTTGTTGTTGCTTTTGTCATCAAATTTAGTAATATATTTCGAACACTGAACTATATTTTTACAAGATACCTACAACTTACTTGGCCGAGTGGTTAAGGTCGTTGACTTCAAACCTCTTGCCCCTCACCGCTGTGGGTTCGAATCCTGACAGGGACTTTGGATTCATTCATGTGAGGAAGCTATCCAGCTAGCTTACGGAACGTCGGTGGTTCAACGCAGGTACCCTTTCGTGTCTGAAATAATGCACGGAACGGCACCTGAGGTCTTCCTCCACCACTAAAGCTGGAACGTCGCCATATGACCTATACTGTGTCGGTGTGACGTAAATTTCCCCAATCAAACAAACACTCCTAAAAACATGTTTAGTTTCATCATGACAAAAGCATACATCAATATAAGATGCTCAATATTGTTATTACATGTTTCTGAACTAATACCTTATCTATCTTATAACGAAGCTTTTCTGTTAATATGTTTATAGATTTTAAAAGAGTTTTAAATTCTTCAGTAAAAGAATAAAACTCACACAAAACGCTTAATTGTTAAATCATGATGATTCATATATTAAAAATATAAAAACTAAATAAAATTAAAAAAACCCATATTTACTAATTCAAACTAATTGAGTAACTACGACAAAATATCCTAAAAGCAATCAAAATGTGTAAATGTTTTCCTCTATCCGCTGTGTATTTGTTTGTTGTATGCTTTTTTAGATATGGTGCCACTCTCGTTTACACTCACGGGATCATTTTCTCACTGCATTTTCACCGTCCAGTTAGCTCAATAGGTAGAAATGTGAATCGGGTGAATATTGGTACGATTCCCAAACTGTGATGTGATTGATCATTAAATCCTTTCTACGGCCATTCGCACCGTACTTCTGTTCTGGCATGTACAGAAATAAGCAGTTTCTTGTGAAAGTGAAAGCATCGAGTACTGGTAAAGTTTTTGACAACTTGCCGAGTAACGATGTGGTGGCTGTGCTAAACTCTTGTAAATTCATTGTGGCTTTCTGCTGAAAGCTGCCAACGCCACCACTAATATAACATTCGTAATCCAAGCACGTTACGTCAGCATTCTACCATGTTAACAACGTTGATTTGATACACGCTCATGTGTCTCCATTGAATGTTTTCATGAAATCATTTAAAATATAAATTTAGGAAAGACCATTTTAGCATCATTTTTATGTCGTCGTTGCTTTTGCTGTTGTACTTATTGTCAATCAGTGCATAAGTATAAAGTTTTAATAAATTTTAACAAATTTCACCGCAGAAATAAGTTGTGTGAATTAAGTCTTTGATATTGCAGTAACATATTTTAACTCGTATTTCTTTTGATTTAATGCATAGCATCAAAGGAATAAGAACCGATTCTTGTTGTTTTTCTTTGAGTACCTTTAAATGGAGTACATGTTAACTTAAAGATCCTGTCACACATTTTTCTTTATGGTTTTTTATCATAAATGTGATGTTGAAATGAAGATTTATCAATTTTGTTAGTTCCAAAAAAAAATTATTTGTAAAAATATTGCCGGTTTGCTTAACATTTCATGTAAATAAAGGGGGGTAATTAGAAATTTATTTTCTATAAAGTCTGAGCAAAAGTTGTCAATAAAAAGTGCATATATATTTTTATGATTACATATAATGCGCTAAAACATGTGCAGTACATATTAAACACATTATTGAATGTTTGAATTTGTTTCAGTAAAATTATTATATACATTAAAAATTCACTTCATTGTAACATACAAGATCATTTATGACATTTTTTAATCTTATTGTCGAGCATTATATGCTTAACACTAAATAAAGAGTCAAGATTTATTTACTGTTGTACATTTTTTTAAATCATATAACCTGTATCTTCGCAATCAATCATTAAATCTTTGTTTTACTTCTTAAATTACATTTGTATTTTGTTTTTTATCCCCGTCCTTTTTAAAGTTAGGATCAAGAGTCCCAAATTACTACAAGTCATGCGCTTTATTTCACCTTTTACTGTTGTAGCACATTAGTAAGTGTTAAAACGGCCCTAGCTTAAACATAAATTATAAATGTGAAATTGCCCAAACATATAAATTAGTGTTGAAACGGCCCAAACATATAAAGAAGTGTTGAAAAGGCCCAGACATATAGGTGTTGAAACACCACCAGCAAAATTTTTTTGATCAATGAACCTATTTTAAGATATAAGGAGAACATTATTATTTAAGAATATTCAATGCATATAAATGCAACAGCCATGTCGAAAAATATTAAAATCAAGTCCCAAATCATTTTTTTAAATGCCTCGAGCACTTTTAACAAACTAATCTTAAGGGAACTTAGTAAGTAAATTATTTGAATTAAGTCATGTTAACAGTAAGACGATACTTGGAAAATAAAAAAAAACAGTCAAGTGGGGGCTGTGTTCATTGAACGCCGCCTTTCCTTGATGATCTTATTTATCATATTTTGTAGTTAAACCAGTTATTCAAACGAAATTCCTATCAATCAACTTTAATAAGGGCTTTGGCAAAGAAGCCAAAGACAGGAAAAAAGAAAGACAGGAAATTTTAGTGTACTGTGTAAAGCACCTATTTGCTACAACAAGTATTTTTATTGTTATATTATAAATTAATTAAGCTAATTAGGTATGTCTCTTCGATCATCAAGGCATCCAAGTATATTAACTGATAAAAATCTCTAACAAGTCCCCAGGTAGGAGATTAACAACAGGATGATATAACTTAAATATTTTGATGAATGAGTACAGCACTGCCAATGAAAAATAGAACTGTCATAGAAATATTCCAGTCAAGCTATTAAACGTATCTTTAGAGTGAGCTGGGGGTGGTGCAGGAACTAATAGTGCGAAACAGCTTAAACATATTAAGTTAGTGTTTAAACGGCCCAGGGCAACGCATTACAAAAAACATGCAACAACAGTGAGTGGAAACAAAAATTTATCTGTAAATGCATGCCCTCCATTACGTACACCTATTTTATAAATTTTTCCCTCTAATTCATCAGTTTCTTTACTAATACTCATCACATCAATTCATGTTATTGAAAACTAACCTCTCTCTCATTTAGCGCGTAAACACTTACTTACTCCAAACTTAATAATTCTCTGTTAAATACTTTCTTCCCTCTATACAAAACTTAATCACCTTTTATAAAACACTTCTTTCTCTTTTTCCAAAATGTATTTAACCCTACCGTCTTTCCAAAAAGTATTAGCCTGTTATCAAAGAGATAATTTCCTCCCATACGCCACAAATGTCCATTTAATTAAATTGTTTCTTCTTCCTTAACATTATCTTATCTGCCGTTTCAAATCACGAATCTTTTTTAAAGCTTAAATTCAATTTCAAAATCATAAACTTCATTCTTATTCGATGCAATCGTTTTTACATCTTACCTAACACTTACGTATAATCTCTTACTAACATCTAATACCAACCTATCTTCACTTCTTCTTCAATACAATTGCCAGCTTTACTCTTGCACATGACTTATTACTCTTTTATTTGTTACTACCGTCCGTCTAAAGAACTCTTAATTCCCTTTAATAAAAGCCATATATCCAGATTTACACCTATTATAATAAAAATTTTGATTGATGATAATGATGATTGGGATAAACGGTTTAATGACTGAGATGATAGTGATTAAAATATGGAATGCAATGATGATTATAATGATTATTGTGGTATTGATGATGATTATGGTCCAAGTGGTGGTGATATTTATTATTGATATGGATGATGAATATGGTAGGATAATGATGAAATGACAGTGATGATGATGTTAAAGGAGGTGATGGCGGGGATGAATTCATGTTTTAGATGATTATAATAATGATGATGGTACGTCACCTCAGAAACTTCTTTTCAAGACATACAATGCTATACATAACTATATTTCTAATCTGCTTTAGCCTTCTCTATACTGCTCTACTATGTTCTACTTTAAACTACACCCTTCTCTACTCTTCACTCTAGTCCAGTCTGGTTTATGCTACACAACTGTATCCTTTTTTCCTCTTTTCTTTTCTACTCTCCGTTCCCCTACTCCCCCCTACTCTACTATATTTACCTCATTTCTACTCTCTTCAACTCTAATAAACTCTACTCTACTCTACTACTTATAAACTCTATTCTACTCTACCCTACTCTACTCTACTGAGTCTACTCTACTTTACTCTCCTCTACTCTAACAAGGGCCGGTTGAACAGGGGGATGCTTTTCAGAGTTATGTCCCGGACAAAGTTCAAAGTGTAAAAATTAACATAGGGCAATAACTGAGGCAAGGCAGAGTTATTGTTCTTTTGCGCTGCATATCTAATTATTAATATCTATATACCTACAAAGTCTCATATTGATATCTCTTATGGTTTCAGAGTTATGTCCCGGATAATGTTCAAAGTGTAAAAATCAACCAAGGGCAATCACTTCAAAATTAGAGAAGGCAGTGATACGGTTCTTGTGCATTGCATATTTACCCATTGAGATATATCAATCTACAAATTGTCATACTGATACCTGTGTTGTCCCCAGCCTTTTCGAAGAAAAATGGGGATATAGAAATAGGCTCAGTTCGTTACTTGGCACAAATAGTCACACTTATAGATGATATGTCATGCGTAACACATGTGTTCATACATCCAAGGTCAAGGTCACACTTAGAGGTCAAATATTTACATAGTCTGTTATAGGGTATATTTTGTGTCCAGTCCATACTTTCTTCATAGATCAAGGGATTTTAAAAATACTTTGCACAAATAATCACAATGATAAGACGGTATGTCAAACATGGGTCTCTACCTCCAAGGTCACACTTAGAGGTCACAGATAAACATAGTCTGTTATAGGGTATATTTTGTGTCCGATCTATCTATAACTTCTTCAAAGTTCAAAGGATTTTGAAAATACTTGGCACAAATAGTTACAATAATAAGACGATGTATCATGCACAACACCTGTACCCCTACCTCCAAGGTCAAGGTCACACTTAGAGGTCAAAGCTTTACATGATAGATTTTTAAATTCCGTGTTTCTTTTTATTTCTTTAAAAAATCTATTATTGCATTTGCAGATCTAGCATTGATCATAATTTTGGACTGAAGGTCCTGAGATCCATACCTCAATCTTTTGAAATAACACAATTTTATGCTTCATATAAAACTTCCCCGAGGCGGGGGACGTTAGTAAATCTGTTTCAAATTCTTTTTGTTTCAGAGTTATGTCCCGGACAAGAAAAAGTGGATGGACAACAAACGTACACACAGACAGACGGACGGACAGAGCGGCGACTATATACTTACCTCGATAAGCATAATGAACACTACTTTACCCTACTCTTCGCTACTCTCTACTCTATTTATATAACACTACAACACATGTTTATCGATTTACGCCCAACAGGTATTTTACACTAATCTATTTCACTTACAAAATGATCTACAAATAATTTTGCCAGAAAACATTTCACCCTAATGAGAATATCTCGGACGAGCCACCAGATTGTCAGTAAAATGACTGCCTTGATATAATTTAATCTAAGGAAAGATTTCGTAAAACAAACAACTAGAACCAACTTCCAAGTTGGAAAGCTAGCGTGCAATTGTTTAGTTTACAGTATTTTCTTAGGTCTTTTTATTTTTTCCTATTTTCAATCCATATATACATTTACACAACAAACTAGTATTTTTTTTTGTTTACATCCGAAACAAACACACACCATTTATTAACATTTACAAAGTATTTTTCCACGTATAAGTCTTTATTACGAAACAATACTATACCCCTGGCTAAAAAATTTACGACCAAACAAAACAATAAAATCATCTCAAAAAATGAAGAATACAAAATGAATATTTTTACATCTTTATGGTACAGCATACACCACAAACATTCAACAGGCAATATAAATTTCACAAATCTAATCAGCATCAGAAAACAACTTAAACTAAAACACTCATATTTACAGACACCTTCAGAAACAAAGCATCAACTATGATAATCTTGACAAGACAAAATCACTCAATATAAACTCTGAAATGTAAAATATTAAGGTACGGCATAAGCGGGAATAATAAACTACCGCAAAAAGTGATCTGTTTTTCAAAGAACCAAATCAATAGGGATGATTTAAATGTTAGCGAATAACTTGCATCAAATAACGAATTTGTATCAATTAATAAGCTCAAAATATATTTTTCTTACATTTTCCATTTATTTAAAAGAATGTACACATTTCATTGACTTAATTGTTTTTAGCTAATTGCGTCATTTTACCCACTTATATATTCACACATTTTATAGAAACATGATGTTTTTTTCCTGTAGACAAAAGTTTAACTTCCGTGCATTATAAAAATATGAAATGTGCTGATATGGTGAAAGGGCCATTTATTTAGCTAATCTAAATGTGAGATGTAAGGAACTTGACTAAGTGTAGACATCATGCGTTTGTTTTATATAACTATTTTGTGGAAACCACAAAAGGGCGGGCTATCGGCGACAATGTTCACGCAGTTAAGAGAAATGCCTTTGCTTTTGATTGAAAAAACAATGTTGATCATAAAATAGGTCAATGTTTAATAATACGCATTAGCAAAAATAATAAGTCCCGGGCCTGCGGCATTGTTGACCAATTATTTTTGTTAATACGTATTATTAAACACTAAAATTACATATTTGCTAGCTTAAAACGATTTTACATTTTCATGTAAATAAAGTTTATACGCACAGCAACATATCTAAAAAACTTTTCAGTGAAACATGATATTAACAGTGTATTGCTGGCGGTTATAAAATATATATATCTACAGTTAAACTATATAATTATTCTTAAATGCGTGCATGCACTACTTTAAATTACCAGCCTACTCGTGCGAATTTTAATGGCCTTGAATATTCTTAGAAATAAATTAAAGTTTATTTTTGTCAGCAATTAAATGTATACTACTCAACTTTTGCTAAGCACCATATGTTTGAGTGTGAATATTTCTTTGGATAATTTTATTAACGCCGTGCGAAAGGTTTAAAATGTTTTTAACTGTTTTATCAATTCAACTGAAGGACGAATTTAACCCTATTACGAGTTTTACACTAATTTTGTGCCCTAGAAGAGGATGACTCCCATCTTGAAGATTTCAGAACATGCAGCGTGTTTTACAAATTTGTTGGGTCTTTTTTACAGTTTTAGACTAAATACCGTGTGTGTGACCCGTGACAATCAATGAAAGTTTGACAGCACCTTCTAATACATGTAATACTCACTATAAGGTTTCTGATCGTTCTAACGAGCATGACTTCCCATTCTTGGACCAACATTGCTTAAAGCTACTAGATGGTTCTAGGTTGCAGCTAACGAGCTGAATTTTTAACCTGCTGCTCAATTCACATGTGTTGAATTGGATTTAAGTCAGGTGCTGGCCAGTCCATGCACTCAATAAACTCCCTATCTAGGTATCCCTAGACCACTCTGGCCAAATGGGGGCAGGCATTATCGTCTATTAGAATGAACCGATCGCCGACTCCTCCAGCATAAAACCTAAGCCGGTTGTCTGAGATGTCATCTATGTATTGCTGACCTGTCAGTGTGCCTCTATTTAGCAAAACAAGGTCGGTTCGACCTTCCCAGCTGATGCCTCCCCACACCATTTACCATTTTTGACCCGCCTCCGTAGCGGTCAGCCATCAACTCGTTTTCTCCAGACTCTAGCACGCCTATCTGTGAAATCTATGCAGAACCCATCAGTGATCAGAACGTGTCTCCTGTGTTGCATGGTCCACCGTGTATGCTTTAAGGTCCATCCAAACGGGCATGTCGATGTCGACGTATCAAGAGAAACGTATGTAGGGTCTTCGCCACCACAAGTTACCTATATGCAGCCTTCTTTATACCTTATGCGTGGCGAAATGGACTCAAACGCATAAGCATTGTCATTTGATAAGCAGTTGCTGTTGAACACCTTGCACGACGTGCCTAAACGAACAAAACAAAACCGATTCTAAGCTGATACTGTGACCCTTTGTGGACCTCCAGCGTGCCTCCTGGTGGGTGTACCATGTAGCCGGTATCTCTACCAGGCTCTGGTATGGCAATGTTGTGTACACCAAGCACCGCAGGGTGGCCACCTGCTGACACTCCCTACAGCCCTCAATAAATCTGCTTCTCTCAAATGCAGCCTTATGTTATTATATTCGCCATACCGAAGTCAAATATGTTAGAAATGTAAGCAAATGAATGATTTTAAGCCGGTAACGGATTAGTCAACACGAATTCATGTCAGGTTCTATCTCAAAACATTTTTTGCAGCAGAAGTTTCAAAAATTGGAAAGAAATCATTTTTATTCTTGGGTTCTTGGGATAATATTAAACATTAACTTATGATGCTTTGCAAAAGTTGAGTAGTATATATAAACAGGAATATGACCGACTTTTTCATTGGTTATCAAAAGTTACAGAATGTATAATTATTTTGTAGCAGTAATTAACAGAGAAACTGGATGGGAATATAATCATGTAAGAACTTAAAGTAGGTTTAATGCGAGTGTATAAAAAGAAAGGATCTTTTATGAACACGTCGATCTGTTTTTAACAGCGTAATAGTAAATATATTGCCACGTTTTAAACATTTTAGACATAAATTGAAGAGATATTAAACTAGAAAGATTGTTGCCATGGCATTGTCACGTCTTATTGCGCTGACAAGTATTGTCTCATGGATTATTTTTCTGACAGTATTTTCCTTTGAAACAACAAATGCTAGAGGTACGTAAAACAGCTTATTTGGTATTGTCAAATGAGGGTATTTAAATTGGACACTGTACAATTCGGTTACATGTACGCAAGTCAAACGAGTGTTTCCGAATTATTTTTCGAGCCAAAGAAGGTACCAGTAAGTGGCGTGTGAGCCACCAACCTTGACCCCCGGTCACGTGTCTTTTCATATTAATTAGAACGAGTTATTATCTGTTGAATAAGAATTTAAATGTACAATATTTCAGTCATATGTTATCATAATGGTCACACTACTGTATTGATTTTACCATAGACTTACATTATAAGAAATTACCATTAAACATACCTTAAAATTGAGTTATAATGCTAAAGATGTAATTTGCTAAGGAATGATATGTCTGACACAGTTAATTGAACTTGTTATATAGGGTTGACAAAAAATCTCCCCAACGATGATTACCGGTAATATTCAATTGAGAAATTACAATGTTTCAGTCATATGTATTCATATAGGCAAAATAAATAACTTGCCCGACCCCTCCACGCTTGTAAATGATTTATTGAATCACATTATACATTTCTCAATTTTGATTTTCTTGAAAACATGTTTGCTCATCTGGAGGCTTGCAGCTTTGAAATTTAGTCATACTGTATACACGCTTTTTTATTTTGTCCTTCTTTATGATACAATCTGCACGGAATTCCATTGAACATGAAAGTTCCATAATTTCAGTTTAAGTATATAGACTGAAAATATTTCAAAACAATGCAATGTTTCAACATATACTGAGATAATGGTACCAGCATTTACTGCTTTATTCTCATGTATTTAACAGATACTGTGTTATCTCATGTTTTCAAAGGTTTTTGCAATATTTTTAAGTGTTTTACAGTTATTTTCATGTGTTCAACAGTAACTATGTTAATGTTACGCAATCAACAGATACTGTGTTATCTCATGTTTTCAAAGGTTTTTGCGATATTTTTAAGTGTTTAACAGTTATTTTCATGTGTTCAACAGTAACTTTATTACTGTTACGCAATCAACAGATACTGTGTTATTCTAATGTATTCAACAGTAACTGTTGAATTTATCACGTATTCAAAAGTTTCTGTGTTCTTCGCATGTGTTCAACAAGTATTGTGTTATTCTTATGTGTTCAACAGTTTCAGTGTTATTATTCATGTAATTAACATTTACCGTTTATTTTTATGTATCCAACAGTTACTGTATTATTTTCATGTGTTAAATAGTTATGTCTTATTTTCATGTCATGTGTGCAACTGCTACGGTGTTATTATTCCGAGTGCAACTGCTTCTGTGTTATTATCCTGTGTTCAACAGTTACTGTGTTATTTTCATGTGTTCAACAGTAACTGTGTTATTTTCATGTCTTAAATAAACACTGTGTTATTATTATGCGTTCAACAATAACTGTGTTGTTTCCATGTGTTCAACAGTTATTGTGTTATTTCATGTGTTAAACTGAAACTGTGTTATTATCATGTGATAAATGTTGATGCATTATAAATATGTGATCAACAATAACAGTGTTATGTTTCATGTGTTTAACAGTTACTGTGTTGTTTTCATGTGTTTACAAGTTCTTGTGTTATTTTACTTCTGTTCAATAACGTCTGTGTTATTTTCATGTGTTCAACAGATTCTATGTTCAACAGTTTCTGTGTTATTTTTATATAATCTATAGTTTCTGTGGGTTATTTTCATGTGTTCAACAGTTTCTGTGTTATTTTTACATGTTCAACAGTTACTGTGTTATTCTCATGTATTACACAGTTACTGACTTATGTGTTATTATCATATGTTTAACAATTACTGTTATTTTCATCTTTTCAAAAGTTACTGTGTTATTCCCATGTGATCAACCGCTACTGGGTTATTTTCAGGTATTCAAGAGTTTCTGTGTTATTTTCATATGTTCAACAGTAACTGTGTTATTATCATCTATTCAAAATATACTGTGTTATTATCATGTATTTAATAGTAACTGTGTTATTTTCATCTATTCAAAAGTCATTTTGTAAACCCATGTGATCAACAGTTACTGTGTTATTTTCGTGTATTCAACAGTTACTGTGTTATTTTCGTGTATTCAACAGTTTCTGTGTTATCTTCATGTATTCAACAGTTTCTGTGTTATTTTCATGTATTCAACAGTTTCTGTGTTATCTTCATGTATTCAACAGTTTATGTGATATTTTCATGTGTTCAGCAGTAACAGTGTTATTATAATCTTTTCAAAAGTAATTAGTGTCTCTTCTCATGATTACTAACAGTTGCGGTTATGGTATATATGTAATAATATAAATGATCTTAACAGATCAGGTGTTTTATATATCAAGTTAACTGTGTGTTCTTCCAGCAATCCAACAATTTTTGTGTATTCCATCTATTCAACACATTAACTTGTTATTCTCATTGTGATCAAAAAGTTACTTTCTCTTTCTTGTAATCAATAGATTTCGCTGTACTTTACTTGTGTCAACAATTTCTTTGTTATTGTTATCTATTAAACAGTTACCTTGTTATTTTCATGTGTTCAAAAGTTACTGTGTTATCCTCATGTATTTAACAATTACTGTGTTATGTGAAATTATTATGTGCTCAACAGTTATAAAGTTATTCTCATGTGATCAACAGCTACTTTGCTATGCGTTTAAATAAGTATGTGTTAAACAGTAAAGTGTTGTTTTCCATGTGTTCAACGGTTCTTGAATTATTATCTTGTGATCAAATGTTACTGTGTTATGTGTTATTATGTGTTCAACAGTTACTGTGTTATTTTATTGTGCCAACTGTTTCTGTCTTATTCTTATGCGATCAAATGTTAATGTGTTGTATGTTAATGTCATGTGTTCAGCAGTTATTTTCATGTGGTCAACAGTAACTGAGTTATTTTCATGTGTTCAACAGTAACTTTGTTTTTCTAATCAATTATAAAATTATGTTATTCTTATGTGTTCAACATTTACTGTATTATTTTCA
Source organism: Ruditapes philippinarum (assembly GCF_026571515.1). Classification (NCBI taxonomy): domain Eukaryota; kingdom Metazoa; phylum Mollusca; class Bivalvia; order Venerida; family Veneridae; genus Ruditapes; species Ruditapes philippinarum. The sequence continues at coordinate 205,465 of NW_026854133.1, forward strand.
TGTGTTCAACAGTAAATTTATTATTTTCATCTATTCAAATATTACTGTATTATTAACCTTTTAAAAGTTATGTGTTTAGCAGTTAATGTTACAGTAACTGTGTTATTTTCATGTGTTCAACAATAAATATGTTATTCTCATCTATTCAAAAATTGTTATGTTATTTCCATGTGTTCAACAGTAAATGTAAATATGTTATTCTCATCTATTCACAAAATACTGTATTATTCTCATGTGTTCAAAATTCACTGTATTATTTTCATGTGTTTAACAGCTACTATTTTAGTCTATGTGATATTCTTTCCTTTTTAAACCGAATTGTGTGGTTCTCATGTATTTAACAGTTAATGGTTTTGTTTAATGTATTAAACATTGACTGTGTTCTTCTAATGTGTTAAATTGTATTGAACTGGTAATGTGATATTCTCATAAGTGCAACTGATACTGTGTAATTCTCACGTGTGCAACTGTTACTGAGTTATTCTCATCCATGTAACCGGTACTGTGTTATTCTTATATTCTAGTATGCAACTGTTACTGTGTTATTCTCGTGTATTCTTCGTGTATGTAACCGTTACTGTGTTATTCTTATATTCTAGTATGTAACTCTTACTGTGTTATTCTCATGTATTCTCGTGTATGTAACCGTTACTGTGTTATTCTCGTATATTCTCCTGTATGTTAACTGTTACTGTGTTATTCTCGTGTATTCTCGTGTATGTAAACTGTTACTGTGTTATTCTCGTGTATTCTCGTGTATGTAACTGTTACTGTGTTATTCTCGTGTATTCTCGTGTATGTAACTGTTACTGTGTTATTCTCGTGTATTCTCGTGTATGTAACTGTTACTGTGTTATTCTCGTGTATTCTCGTGTATGTAACTGTTACTGTGTTATTCTCGTGTATTCTCGTGTATGTAACTGTTACTGTGTTATTCTCGTGTATTCTCGTGTATGTAACTGTTACTGTGTTATTCTCGTGTATTCTCGTGTATGTAACTGTTACTGTGTTATTCTCGTGTATTCTCGTGTATGTAACCGTTACTGTGTTATTCTTATATTCTAGTATGTAACTCTTACTGTGTTATTCTCATATGTGCAACTATTACTGTGTTATTTTCATGATTGCAACAAGTATCTGTTATTTTCGTGTATGCACAACTGTTACTGTTTTGTGTGTATCATATATTCAAATGTTACTATGTCATTCTCAAGTATTCAACTGTTACATTAAGCTTCTCAAAAAGCGGGCATGTTTGTAGAGTGAATACGTGTACGTAAAAGAAAAGAAATATAATAACGCGTCATTTATTTATTTCAATATTGTTGATTTCAATAAATGTCAGCTCGTTAAATCCCTGGTATGAGTGGTCGTTATACGGTACTGTTTGTGATAAATTTCTATAATCTTCAGCTTGTTTGTTCCATAGTATGATTGGTCGTGATATGGTTATGTTTGTGATAATTTTCTATGAACTTCAACTCCCTTAATCCCTGGTATAAGTGATCGTCAAATGATATTGTTTGTGATCAATTTCTATAAACTTCAGCTCGATTAATCCAATCCCTTGTTTGAGTGGTCGAGATGCGGTAATGCTTGTGATGAATTTCTTTGAAATTCATTTCGTTTTAACCCTGGTAAGACGTATTGTTTTTAATAGATACATTTCAACCGGCTAAAGTCCTTGTACGGAAAGTTTTAATGTTTTGTAAATGTTAATACATTTCAGGCCTAGTAGACGTGATATTGATGTCGTATTGTTTGGGATATTTTCTATAAATTTCAGCTCGTTTAAGCTATGGTAAAAGTGGTGTCAATGACGTAATACCTGTCGAAAGATCCTCAAGCATTCAGGATAGGTCAATGAATTTGGTAAAGAAATTTATGAAGCTACTCGAAGACATTTATTTTTCAAGAAACAACAAACAGGTCAGACTCTTCCTGTGCTTATAATGCTAACAATGTTTGATCCATATTTGTTTGGACAATGTGATGTTTTTTTTCTAGCTGAGATATTTACTCTTGCAGAGTAAAAAGGTATCATATGATAAGAGGATTGGCTCTGCTTTGATAGGCAGACGACGAAAATTAGTGATTTAAAGACATCGTCCGTAGCTACCTTTAGTATTGTTGTAGAGATAATTGTTTCTCACTAACCCGGATAGAAATATCCGTAAATGTAATTAAACATAGCTGGGAAATCTTATCAACCGAATCTATATCCTTTCGTCAAACTACGGACAAGAACCTCGAACACAATAGTAAGAATGACAGAACAGATACGGCACTTCCGTCTAACCTACGCTAAGAAACTAAACTTGTTAACAAATAGTAATTTAATGCTAGGAGCTGAAGACTTAATTTATTCAAATATATCGAATAAAAGTCCATTTGTTTCATGTGCGTTTTAAGATATAACAGTAAACAGTAAACTTTTTTATTATGGTTATACAAACCGAAAGTACAAAACGTCTGCCTGTTGAAAATGTTCGGATTTGGTTATAATTGTACATCGGTTGGCATTTTTAAATTGATTATGATTGATTAGAGCCAATCTGATCAGATCTACTCTTTCTTTTATATAGATCTGAAGACGACCGTATATGTTCCACCTTCTTTATAATTCGGATTTCCCGAGAAAACTATTTTAGCTATGCAATCAAACCGATTTTTACATAAGCATTAGAAGAAGTATCAAAATACCATTATACGTGAAAGTTAAACGAATTGTTTAAAAAAATGTTTGAAGTATTTTTTAACAAATTTCTTTGAAAAATAGAGTCAATTTATAATGAGCAAGATTGTTTTGCCAGTTTACCTGTCGGCTATATGGACAACGCCATGTTTGTTCTCGAAATCATGAAATTTATCTACTCAGTATTGGTTTTCCCAGGGTTGAAATTAGAAACCACATCGCTTTCAAAATTATGAAAGCTCGCCGATGATTGTGAATAGGCACCAGAATTAATTTATTTTATGGTCATGTTCAGGTCTAATTGCGGAACGTTTTTTAGAGCTGATTTTAATCAGATTGTGCCGCAGTAAGAGCGTTCCAGAAAGATAAAGGTCCGTTTAAGCGCCGTACACAAGCAATTTAAGCGCGGCACAATCTTCGCACAAGAGCCGGGGCTAACCACGTTGTTCATTCGGCGATCCTTCTGCGCTTCACGTTGCTCCTGTTTTCGTTGCGATTCTACTGAGTTGACGTATCTAGTTACTGCATCCAACAGCGCTACATATCAGAACCCCAGCAACGAGCGTTTGTCTATGAGCCAATTTTATTTGCTCTAAAACCTGCGCAGATGCGGTGGCGTTCCATGCGATGTCTGCAGCGATGTGTTGCCGATGCTTACAGCGCTCACTCGGCGTCTCTGAATTTTCCTTTGGACGCCGTAGAACGCCAGCCCTGTGTGACAGCGTAAAACACAAAATAGTAAAGCGCGGCCAATTGATTTCCAAATTTTCTAGCTTTTTAGAAGACCGCAACTGGCTTAGCTTACTAAAATACCTTATGGGAACCCATTCACTCAACTATGAGGTGGCTTTGAAGAATACGTAGCACTTTGTCCACAAGCTAAAAAATTACTGAAATACTCAGCTGTTAAACAACACAGAAATTTCTTTGTTACAACATAAAATAAAAGCCTGATGCGCCTTTTAAATGAATATATGTCTCTTGATTTTCCTCTATTTTTACAGACGGTTAGAAGCTGTAGTTCAAGGCCATGTAAAGCGAACCAAAGATGTCATCAAAAAGGTGCCTCACATGTCTGCGAATGTACGGAAATTTTCTTAGTAATTACTAGTTTTAGTTTGTCATGTATGTTTTTTGTTCTTGTTTGTGTAACTCTAAGATTTTTCAGATAAAAAAGCAAACTTAGACTACGTTTATTTTTGCTCTGTTACATATATAGGTTATAAGTCTTGAAGAATCGGTTTTGATTGAGCATGTTCATGGACAAAAGTTGTAGTTGCTTGCTATCGTACACACCCCTTATAACCGATGTCAAGTGTATAAATATCTATATCTATTGAAATATGTACAAAGAATTATAAACAGGAAAATGACTTTGTTTCTGTTATAATTTAAGGGCAATTCTTTTTCAATAAATTGTTTGTTTATTCTGTTCAATAACGTCTTTAAAAATGCATTGTAAAATTGTCTTCTTGTTTGTTTGGTTTGTTTTGTTTGTTTTTGTTGTTGTTTCTTTGTCGTTGGAGGTGGCGGTGGTTTTTGTTGTGTTCTTTCTTTCTTTGATATATCAGTGTTTACCATGAACCCTTCATTGAGACAATATCGTACTTTTTTCACGAAAAGTGGCGTAAGATCCCCTGAACACTTTATCAAAATAATTTCGTACTTTTTTTCACGAAAAGATCCCCAAGTATTTAAAGAATGCGTAAAAAAGAGAAAAGCAACGCGCAGGGCTAGATAAAGTAAAGTTTCCATGATATTCGCCATATGCACACATCTGTGTTTGTCAGTTGAAAATTTCACCATTAGTATATTGTAATGTAATGTTGAAGTCTGCTTAAGCCTGTGTTAGGGAAGGGGGCGTTACGGTAACTTTCACTTTCCAGGACTACCCACGAATAGGCCCATAGAAACCCAGCCTGCAACATTTAAAATTTTGTCAATTTTTACTTACATTATGGATTTCATTTCTCTCTATTTTAAGTACCCTATGGTAATACGATGTTCTATTAAATCAGTTTGTGTATTTTATTTTTTTGAGTAATCTACATAAATGGTTGTGTATCGAGAAAATATTTCATATTAGCATGAATTATTTAATTATGAATTATATAAGTATGAATTATGTATATATTATTTAAATAAGCGTAAATGATTTAAGCATGGATTGTATAAGCCTGAATTATGTAAGTATGAATTATATAAGTATGAATTCTGTATGTATTAATTATATAAGCGTAAATGATCTAAGCATGGATTGTATAAGCATGAATTATATAAGTATGAATTATATAAGTACTAACTATATTAGCGCAAATGATTTTAGCATGAATTATATAAATATGAATTATTTAAGTATGAATTATATAAGTATCAATTATATTAGCACAAAAAGATGCATGAATTATATAAGAATGAATTATATAAATATAAAGTATGAATTATATAAGTGCTAATTATATTAACGTAAATGATTTTTGCATGAATTATTTTAAGTATGAATTAAATAAATATATATTTATTAACATGAGTTGTATTAATATGAATTATAAAAAACTATGAATTTTATAAGTATAAACTAAATTAGCCCAAATGATTGTAATATGAATTATATAAGCATGAATTTTTTGAGTATGAATAATATAAGTATTAATTATATTAGCGCAAATTATTTTAGCGTAAAATATATAAATATGAATTATATCAGTATGAATTATATAAGTATTAATTATATTAGCCTGAATGATTTTAGCATCAATTATATAAGCATGAATTATATAAATATAAATTTTATTAACATTTGTTGTATTAATATGAATGATATAAGCACAAATTATATAAGTATAAGTTATATTATCGCAAATGATTTAAGCATGAGCTATGTAAATATGAATTACATCAGTATGAATTATATAAGTATGAATTATGTATGTATTAATTATATAAGCGTAAATGATCTAAGCATGGATTGTATAAGCATGAATTATATAAATATGAATTATTTAAGTATGAATTATATAAGTATCACTTATATTAGCACAAAAGATGCATGAATTATATAAGAATGAATTATATAAATATAAAGTATGAATTATATAAGTGCTAATTATATTAACGTAAATGAGTTTAGCATGAATTATTTTAAGTATGAATTAAATAAATATAAATTTTATTAACATGAGTTGTATTAATATGAATTATAAAAAACTATGAATTATATAAGTATTAATTAAATTAGCACAAATGAATTAAATATGAATTATATAAGCATGAATTATTTGAGTATGAATAATATAAGTATTAATTATATTAGCGCAAATTATTTTAGCGTAAAATATATAAATATGAATTATATCAGTATGAATTATATAAGTATTAATTATATTAGCCTGAATGATTTTAGCATCAATTATATAAGCATGAATTATATAAATATAATTTTATTAACATTTGTTGTATTAATATGAATGATATAAGCACAAATTATATAAGTATAAGTTATATTATCGCAAATGATTTTAGCATAAACTATGTCAATATGAATTATATCAGTATGAATTTTATAGGTATGAATTATGTATATATTAATTATATTAGCGTAATGATTTAAGCATGGATCAATTTCTCGTGTGCTAAATGAGTCGCTTAGCCAATCTGAAATGTTAATGTATCTAAGATATATTGAATATCATGCTATTAGCTAGTACTCAGTGAATTATTATAAAGATCAGTATACTTTAGTCTAATGGAATGTAATTTAGCTAACTCATCTTACTATATAATTCACTTAGTATTGCTCTAGTTTTATAAATTTAAATGTATGTCTTTAACTATGAAGTTGCTATTCTACGCTAATATATAAACTCGTATTATACAGCGTATTATATCTGCATACATATGTAATATATATTTAATAATAGATTAATAATTGAATTAGCTGGCAATCTTAGTTTGTTCTCGATAATCAATTTTCGATGTAATATAATATACATATATTATGTATATATTAGTATGATTTTATTAACATAAATTATAATTATTTGCATGAAAAATATCAGCATGAATTATATCAGCATGAAATATATTAAAATGAATTATATTAGAATGTATGAATTGTATTAGCAATTGTAATATTTGTTTGATTTATATTCGCTTAAATTATATAAGCATGAATTATATTTATATCAATTATATTAGTGTGAACAATAGTAGTTTGTATTTTGATACTATGAATCATATAGTCTGCATTTAATTATAACGAATCATATTAGTATTTATTATTATTATAAATTATATTAGTATAAATTATGTAAGTATGATGTTTATTCAGTCCCATGGACATGTAAAGATGTCAAACTTTGTAGCATCTCCTACACTGATGGTGAATACTGGCTATATTCGGAAATTCTCGGAGGTCATATGGTCAAAATATACTGCGCTGAAATGTCCACAGAAGAACCGCTGGAATACATTTCAGGTTTCAGATAAAACTTTTCAGCTTTGACACTAACAGCCTTTTTTCAATACAATGTTTAGCGGTTGATTAGAAAACAAAGTCAGGTTAAAGATATTTGAATACATTTCATCTAATTTTGTCTGCAATCGTTTTTGAGTACATGTATGTATTGTGGTAAAGCGAACGTCATGTTGGTATTTTCTAAGTCATTGACTCGCAAAACTTTTAATGATATAAACCGATTCCTTAACTGTACTGTGTTATAAAAAAAATTACTGGTTGTTTTTAAAATTGCATATTGCATATATACAATTTTAAAATGTAATTTAAAGAAATAACAAGAAGAAGAAATGATGATTTTTCAATTAAATTTAAAATCGTATAAATTGATGATCTAAGTTAATCGGCTCATGTTGTAAACCTTATTACTATATATTTCAGTGAATGAAAAAGACAATTATGGATTCAATGCTGGGTATCTGAGGTCCAAAAGGATTTTCACGAGATATCAGAAAATACGTGTCAATCTGATGGTATCAAATTAGTCGTTTAGAAATTCAAACTCATGTCATTTTTTAAATCTATCTAAATCTTATATAATTAAAGGCCCATTATGCCTTGGAAATGCTTTTTATTTTTATTTTTCAAAACTGATAAACTTTTATGTAAATTTGTTGACAGTTTCAACAAAAATACTATATTAATCACATTGATGTACAAAATATTGCCTTTTCTGCTCTTATTGCAATTGATCTACAACTATAGTGAACTAGTATTTTGTAAGGAAGTCAAAATACTACTTATTTACGCTTTGCTACCTTAAAGATACATTACTGCACGTTCAGCAAACCTTTTTCAGTTGTTAAACTTCTAACAAGTTTTATGCTCCTATCTATAATTGATGAGTTATTTTTGTGGTTTCAATTTCCAGGAGGAGAAAAATTATACGTTAATGATCACCATATTCCAGTACAATTCCACAAGCTAAACTTAATTCCACCACAAGTACGAGAGGGCAGCAGCGGTGTGTCGTTGTGGAATTGTATGAATGGAATTTCAAGTATTCTCTTTGCAAGGCACCCAGTGTTCAAATTCAGAAAGAAGGATTATACATAGTTACATCTTTTAAGACTAAACTGATTTTCGATTGTAGGCTATTCAGCGACTTTTGTCGATTAAAGTACCGAAAATACATTGATTTGTTTTCTTTGTGTTCGATGAAACAGATCAGCAACATTCTTACATGAAGCGTAACAACGAATGTCTACACAGCACTAATGGGAAACAAGCCCATAAATACATATTAGGCGTGATAGGCGACTTAATTTTGTCGTTTTGAGCTTTCTTTAGGGATTCTTTATTTCTCTCTATTGAGAGATGTTGCATTGTTTCATTATCTTTCGTTAACAGACACAATCAAATGTATGAAAAACTAATCCGTAAAGAATGCCAAAAAAAAACGAAAAAATTGAAAGTTTTGCAAGCTCGGTTCATCGACGTCACTTGAAAGTGCAAGTTACCACCGACGCCCCAGCACCGGCTTTAGCAGAAGTCAAAATCTAAACATAAATATGGTGAAATTTAAAATTGAGGAACATCACCAAGTAAAAAAATACGTATATCCTAAACGAGGCAACAATGGGCAGACCACTAAATAAAATTGAATATTGAAAGGGGATCAGGGGATATGAAGCCTGCATATCTAAGACAAGATGCCAAAAGAAAAATTTTAAAAAGTAGGCAACTTATCCAAAGGGTGATTATTTTGTATTCATGTAAGAAAACTGGAACCAAGCGAATAGATACAACAAACATGTACACCCAATAATAATAATAATTATAATAATGTCGTACTAAACGATCTTCAAGGATCAAAAATATAAAATATTTGATTAAATGTACGGGGCAACTTGGTAATATGACTGACGACATCTTTTTTACTTCTTAATGATCATCTTCAGGTTGAATGGATTACAACTGGTTGGGAAACAAAAATGACAAATTTTCAAAGAAATATCGACAGCAATGTGATATCTGCAAAATGTGGAGGCTACTGTGGTCGATGCGATCCTAACGGCGATTTGTATATTGCTTACAACCAGAATGATGGCAAGTTATGAACAAAATAAAATAGTATATTTTTACTTTTGAAGGAAACAATAAAATCATACTACTAATTTGCACTTTGCATAATGAACCAAATTTTTTTATATACGCATACAGTTTATTCAGTTACAATTTTCTACTCTGCCTCTTCTTTCAATAATGACGTCATCATTGAATTGTAGTACGACGGTTACTAAAATTCTATTTCAACTCATTTGATCGTATTGACTAGCCATACATATAATTCTGACCCGGATGGTATTGTGCGAAAAAATTAGGAACATGTTATTTAGTCTTTATCAAAAGTTGCTCCGGACATAGTCTGAAATTAACTAAGCATTCCACCGAAAACAAGAATCGTCCAAATCTGAACGTCTCGGGTCTTTATTCGAAGACTATTGGAAAGGGCCGAAAAGTTTCGATTGCAATCATCTTCGATAACCCAGGCTTTTTACTGTAAATTTAGTACGGAATGTGTACCGTTGGTTCCGATTCTGTACGCATTCGTAAGAGTACAGATTCCGTTTTTTTGGTAAATAATAGGCAAACTACTTTAAACTTTTAATGTAGTTTACTTTGTGAAATGCAAATGTCAATAAAAACAAACTGAAACCCTCCTTTTTGTATAATTTGAAGATGCGGAACTGTAATTAATCAGATGAATTGGTATATTGACTTGAAAATGTTTATAAGTTAGGTTAAAATACTTGGTGATTTTGAGAAAAGTAAAAAAGAATCAAGATTCAAGTAATAATTCACATGTAATGTTCGATATATGAATGATTTTGCAGTATTTATCACCATATTCTACTGCAAAGCGACCGCAATTGGGGCTATTTTTGCATATTTTGACATATTTTGTTGTAATTTATGTAGATTGCAAGTGTAGTTTGCAATGTGTAAATTACTTGCTTTTTTCGCTTCAAATTTTCAAAAGCAAGAAAAAAACATTATCAAAATTTTCATAAAAATAAGTATGAATCTGTAGGCATGATGCTTTAATTAAATAGTTTGTCTTATACTTTTTACAGTTGTTGAAGATGAGAGTGCCACAAGTCCAAAGTGTGATTGACAGTGACTTGTGTAATCCTAGAAGCTAATTAGCGACAAGTTGAAGAATTGTGATTTAATTCAATCGTTCAAACAAACGTTTTTATATTGCTTTCATTTAGGGTAATATGTTATCTTTTACTAGTGTATTATCTGCAGTAAAGGAAATCTTTTGAGGTCGAAAAGGCAACATTTCCAAATTTGAGTGAAAATCATTGCAATGCTTTTCAATCATGGGTCATTTTTCACAATTTGAATAATCATTTTTGAAAAACGAATTGAGCTAATAATCTGAGATTTTGCACACGTGTAACTTTTTCTAGATCTGCAAGAAATGGAACATAAATCTCGAAAAAAATATTTCTCAAAAACACCTCAGTGGAGTCCCTTTAATGGTTAGCAAACTGTTGTTTTACATAAACATTAACTCAGTCATCAACGCACATATGCAGTAATTTTAGGCATATTCTTTATGTTCAACGGTCGTTATCAAGAGAGAAAATCTTCAACAATTTACTTTTATCACTATTACAAGTGATGATTATTTATATATTTTCTAAAATAATTTGACAAATCCAAAAGTTCCTGTATGGAACAATTGCCCATAAAGATGGTATTTTTGCTTACATCAAATATTGTTCGATTTGAAGCGTAATTTGTATCGTTTGTTGACAAACTTGGAAGCTATATCAAATACTCTTTAATATGTCGTCAAAATCAACTATGCATTTTACCTGCATTTACATCTCGATATTATGATTATGTATCAATAAAAAGTATTTCAGAATTGTTCATCAAAATAATTCAAACAAGTGTTCTGTTGTCCGCATATGAAAGCTTTTCCATTAATTGTGTAACTCATACTGCGTAATTGGATTGTATTATAGGTTATATTTAATTCAATTTTCAATTCAAAATTGTATTGCATCAAGCCCAAGAGATTACAATTTAACATTTCATGATATGGAGCACATAAAATGTTTCGATGTTATGTGTAACAAATATTAGAATTTAAACACAATATATTGCATTGTTTGTCTTGGTAATAAATCATATATACATATGACGTAAATAGTTATTGTTGTTGTTATTGATTTAGAGGTGAGTGTGGGTGTGTTGTTATTGTTGTTGTTTGAGGGGGTAAATGTGGATGTGATGATGTTTGAGGGGGGATTAGTGTGTGATTGTTGTTGTGTTGTTGTTGTTTTAGGGCGTGAGTGTGGATGTTTGTTGTTGTTTTAGGGATGAGTGTTGTTGTTGTGTTGTTGTTGTTTTAGGGCGTGAGTGTGGATGTTTGTTGTTGTTTTAGGGATGAGTGTTGTTGTTTTGTTGTTGTTGTTTTAGGGGGCTAATGTTGATATTGTTGTTGCTGTTGTCGTTTAACGGTGGTGACTGTGGGTGTGTTGTTATTGATGTTGTTGTCAGAATATTGTGTATTAATTCTGAACCTGAACTATATATCTTAACAAGATAACTACAACTTGCTTAAGTGTTGTTATTCACTCCTTAAAACATATCTATTTTCATCATGACAATAGCATACCACAATATAAGATGTTCAATTATTGTTTTACATGTTTCTGAACAAATACCTTATCTATCTTATAACGGAGCATTTCTGTTAATATGTTTAAAGATAGTTTTAAATTCATTAGTAAAAAAATAAAACTCACACAAAACGCTTATTTTTCAAATCATGATGATTCATATATTAAAATTCAAAAAAAATATATACGATTAAAGAGGACCCATATTTACTAATTTAATTATCGGTAACTTCGACAAAATATTCTAGAATCAATCGTTATGTGTAAATTATTTTCTCCAGTCGATGTGGATTTGTTTGTTGTATGCATTTAGATATGTTGCTCACTCTGGTGTATACTCATGCGCTCATTTTCTCACTGCATTTGCACCGTCGCTTAGCTCAATCGGTAGAAATGTGAATCGGTCGATCTTATTGTCAATCAGTGCATAAATATAAAGTTTTAATAAATTTTAACAAGTTTCAGCCACAGAAAACGGTGTTAAGTAACTCTTAGATATTGCAGTATCATATTTTATCTCTTCATAATTTTGTTTACAGCAAAGCATAAAAAAATAAAAACCGATTCTTGTTATTTTACTTTTAGTACCTATAAATAAAGTATATGTTATCTTAAAGATCCTATAACTCAATTTTTTATGGTTTTATATCTCATAAATATTCAATGCTCAAATGAAGATTTATCAATGTTATAAGTTCCATAAAGCACTTTTTTGTAAAGATATTACCGAATTTATTTCATGTAAATAAAGGGAGGTAATTAAAAATTTATTTTCTCTAAAGTCTGAACAAAATTTTTTTTCAATAAGAAATATAAGTGCATATACTTTAATGATAACATATAATGCGCTTAAACATTTGCAGTAAACATATTCTAGAATATTTAAAATTGTTTCAGTAGAATAAATATATATATATATATATATATAAATTAACTGAAGTGTTGTACCATACTTCTCTACAATATACAGGATCTTTAATGATATTTTCTTATTTGTCGAGTATATATGATTAAAACTTAATAAAGAAATATTTATTTACTATCGTACATTTTGTTTTTAAATCATATAAAAAGAATCTGCGCAATCTGTCATTAAAGCTTCGATTAACTTCGTAAACTTCATATATCTTTTGTTGTTTATCACAATTCTTCTTTTAAGTTAAAGTCAAGAGTCCCAAATTAATACCAGTCATGTGTTTATTTCCTTCATTTTTTACGATTCTAGCACATAAGTTATTGTTGAAACGGCCTCAACAAAAAACGTTTATGTGAAACTGCCAACATTTATAAGTAAGTGTTGAAACGGCCCCATCATAAACATTAATTTTTTATGTGAATTTGACCAGACATATAAATCAATGTTGAAACGACCCATACACATCTATAGTGTTAAAACGCCCTCAAACAAATCGTTAATGTGAAACGACTCAAACATATAAATTAGACTTGAAACACCCTATGCAAAACGAGTATAGGACAAAAGCCTTCCCGGACAAAATCCGTCCCTTCCAAAAATGACAAGGCGGACAAAAGACCTCCCCTGAAAATAGCGGGGCTGATAAAGGCCCTCCATCAGTAACTACATATATGTACGTTGAATAATTTGTATTTTCTTTTCAATGCACTCAGCATATTAAAATTGTAATCATGATTTTTTTGTTTTCCATTGGCATAATCGTGTTTGTATGAGCTTGAGCACATTTCAGACCTGCATCTAAATAATAAGTGCTAATATCTGTAAGTGTATATTTATTCACGTAAATATGAAAGGATTACTCCCATGTGAAGTTAAGATTAATAGAGTAATAAATGATTAAAAGAAGTTTAAACTAAAATTAAAAGTCCAAGACATTTATAATGTGCCTTGTAATGAGTCAATCACTTTTGAAAGTGACTTTGTTTTTAACGACATTCGTGTAAAAAGGTGCCTCGTTAAACTTTTCAGAAAGGTATATTCTGAATGGAAGGTGGTTGTAACTCGTGCTCATAATTAGGCCAATTTAAAACAACACATCAAATATATATGTTATGATATGAATATGTTGAGTGCAGGTGCGGGTACAGAACAGGGTTAACTGTGGGGCGGCTGACATCTTGGTTGCTAATTTTGACAAAGAGTAGAGAAAATAACAATATAGACGAAAAGCGTGTTTTTAAACTTGGGCCTGCATTGGCAATCTCCTTGAATGTACCCAAAGTTTATCACAGCCTGTATTCTATACAGTATATAACTATCAAAATACAGAATGTGCCTACTCTATTATTGTCAGCATCTTGTTCATGCAACGGGGTAGATGCTGGAGGAGGTGACCCCTCCAATAGACTCACGCATTTATGAAATCTGAGGTTAGAAATAGTGTTATTTTCTTCAGTTTTTAATGTTTTTATAGAGGATTTTTGATTATTTAATAACTGTATTCTTCATTTTGTTTATTTAAAATTCATGTAATCAAGTTGCATAATTATAATATTTCATTATCATTCTATGAGGATTTTTTCCATCAATGAACCTATTTTTTGATATTGGGAGAACATTACAATTTAAGAATATTCAAGGCATATAAATGCAACAGCCATGTAGAAAAGATTATTAAAAACAAGCGACAAATCATTTCATCTTACAATCTAGCTTTACAAATGTTTTCAAAATGCCTCGAGCAATTTTAACAAACTAATCATGAGGGAACTTAGTAAATAAGTTACTTGAATTATGTCATGTTTAAAGGAGGAAGATACTTTAAAGATAAACAAACAGTCAAGTTTGTAGTAAAACCAGTTATTCAAACGAAATTCCTTACTATAAGATTTAATAAGTGCTTTGGCAAAGAAAAACAAAGACAGTAAATTATATTGTACTGCGTCAAGCACCTATTTGCTACAAGTATTTTTATTGTTATATTATAAATTAATTAAGCTAATTAAGTATGCCTCTTCGGCCATCAAGGCATCCAAGTATATTAACTGATAAAGATCTCTAACAAGTCCCCAGGCAGGATATTAACAACAGGATGATATAAATTAAATATTTTGATGAATGAGTACACCACTTGCAATAAAGCATAGAACTGTCATACAAATATTCCAGCCCAGCTAGTAAACGTATCTTTAGATTAAGCTTAGGGAGTAAAGCAACAAATAGAGCGAACGGTCTAAGCATATTAAGTTAGTGTTTAAACGGCCCTGAGCAACGCATTACGAAAATTATGTACACCTATTAATTGAATAACTCTCCTCTAATTCATCAGTTTCTTCACTTATACTTCAATTCATTAAAAAATAGCCTCCCTCTTTTTCTACTTATTTAGCGAGTAAACACTTACTTACTCCTAACTTAACAATTCTCTGTTAAAGACCTTCTTCCCTCTTTATTATTTTTATTAAACCGTTCTCAATATACCATATATATGTTGTCAGTGGGGGCATCTGTGTCCTTTGGACACAGTTCTAGTTTCTCTCAACTCTACTATCCTTTCCGCCGCTATACTCGACCTTTCCTCTACTTTTCACTTCTCTCCTGTACTCTATACTCTGTCCTTTCCTCTACTCTTCTCTGCCTTCATCTACCAACTCTACGCTACACAACTTATATTTACTCTTCTGTTTTCTCCTTAACTCCATTCTACACTAACTCTACACACCACTATTCTACTCTACACTTTAACCCCAACCCTCTTCTCTACATTCTACTATAATCGACTCTCCTCTACCTTCTCTCTTTTACACTCTATTCCACTCCACTGTTCTCTATTCTACTTTCCCTTCCTCTACTTTACTCATCTCTAACCTACTCTTCTTTTTCTCACCCCTTCTCCACTACACTCTACTTTTCTCTCAACTATATACACACACCTTCACCCTACTTTCCTCTACTCTATTTTACACTTATTTCCTCTCCTCTACTCAACATTACACTACTCAAATCTTCTTTCGTCTCCCCTATTCTACATTACTCTACTCTTTCTAATTTATTCTCCACTCTTCTTTACTTAACTCTCCTTATATCTATACTACACATTTATACTCTACTTTCCTGTCCTCTTCTTAACTATACTCTACACTCTAGCCCAGTCAACTTTATGCTACACACCTCTACTGGTCTTTACTTCATCTTGTTTCTACTCTCCTTTCCTCTTATGTCATCTCTCCTCTTCACAACTCTATTTAATCATCTCTACTCTCCTCTACTCTTATAACCTCTTATAAACTCTACTCTCTACTCTCCTCTAATAAACTCTTCTCTACCCTACCCTACTTTGCTCTCTTTTACTCTTTTAACTTTACTCTATTCTACCCTATTCTACTCTCTACTCTCCTGTTCTCTCCCCTTGCCTCTACTCCACTCTACTTTCTACCCTTTCCTCTACTCTACTTTCCTATCCTCTACTCTATTCTTCTCTCATCAACTCGACACTCTACTCTCCTCTTTTATAACTTACTCTACTCCGTGTTTTAATGAACATATATAACTAAAAATAATGTGTTTGACATGTGAAAATGTTTGTAATGAGACTGGAATTCACTTTAGAGGCATTTGAATGAAATCTAAATAATCATTCATAATGCCTACCTTTGCCTTATTATTATCTAATCTAACTAAATTTGGTTTTAAATAGGGTAAATTCAGTAGAATTTGCGAATAAAATCACAAGAATGCGATTGTCACAAAAGAAGGGAAATAACTACCATAAATTTACATAATAATGATTTTTCGCATTTATTTCCCTTAAATAATCTATGGTCAATACTCCAATAATTAAATATTTGGAACATAAGTATTTTTCTTTTACTGGTATTGCCTCTTTATAATTTCAAAGAAACAGGATTATGACAAATAACTATTTATTATGAAGAGTATTTTTGTCAAAACATATACTGTAATTAAGGTACTAACGTAATGTAACAAGTTGTAATAACTGACAAACATATATATACAAACATAAAACTAAAAACAAACATTGTACATTACAAATATTCACATATAGCTTAAAAAAATCAACCGGATGAATCTAACAGTCAGTAAGTATTTAAAAGTGACAATTATAACTATGCATAAAAATGTATATACATGTACATAAATTTATGTTATATATTTAAGGTTCAAAAGATTTATTAAAGAATAAAGCGGGATTTTCAAGTTCTGTCTTACGATCAATTTGCATTAATGCAAATTCAAACATTGTTGCAAATTATTTTATCTTCGAATGTATTATGTGCTATATAGAAAATAATGTTATTATGTAACATCGGATTATGTATCTTGGAATGTATTGTTAGTTGTTTTTTTTTTTCGGATCTTTAAATGAGAAAATCATCTTGTACATCATTCAGGTCTATTAAAGTGCACTTTTCTCGGCATATTATCATGTCTTCCTTACTTTTGGTATGTTATTACACTTTTGAAAAAAAGAAAATCCATTTGCGACGTTAATGAATTATCTTTATTTCTTTTGCTTTGTTGTCAATTGAAATAATAAAAGTGAATAAGTATTTTGTATTGAAGTCAAAATACTACTTTGTTTACATTTTGCTACCTTTTACGTTCATAATTGCACATTCAGCAAAGCTTTAGTCAATTTTTAAACTTCTAATGTGCTCTATATCAATTATTAAAACATAATTTAACACATATTTGAGACATTTGTGGTGGTTGCGACAATTTAGCGGCAAAAGCGCGACTTTAAGCGTTTAGCATCAAGTACGGTATTTAGCGGTGACTGCGACATAGAACAAAGCCGCCTTATGCCAGCTTGCCATTTACCCGTCTGCTATTAAGTAAGATTTACGTTAATTTTATAAAAGAACAATGTCTTTCGACCTAACATTGGTCCGAATTCGTTGTAGGTTAACACGAGTAAAAGCTTTGACGTTGTCCCTTATTGCAGTAATAGGTAAGGTAGATGATAAATCATGGCGTCTGATGCACTGTCATCTGTGCAGCGATTTGTTATTTGTTATAAAGGTTTATATTTAAGCGACAGTGACCTTATCATTGCTCCTAACTCATTGCGAATAGCATTGCATCAAAAGGATTCACTCAAAGGCACATTATGCCTCCAAGCTATATATTCTTTTAATTATTGATGAATTTGAGACATTTATTGAATATTTTCTTACTAATATATTTATAGTATGTTAAAGGTTTTGCAACTGAAAAATGTAGCAAATTTGTTGTAAAGGTACCGCATGAAGAAAGTAGTATTTTTACTTTCTTACCAAATACCAATTCACTATAATTTTATCATTTGCCAAAATAGCAACAGAAGTAAAACAAAAAGTTTATCTATGTGGCAAACTGTAACAAGATACAGAAATTTAACAAAAGAAAAATAATGTTGATAGCGTTTCTGAGACATAATGTACCGTTATCGGAAATATTCAGCACATGAAGCGAGCTTTTACCAGGAGCATGGGATTTACAACAAAATTCCGAGTCCAAACCTAAACCTTCAGGCACAAATAAAAAAGTAGACAAACAATACAATTTTATTTCAGTCAACTGACCTACTTTGATCCCAGCCATCAGTTTTCAATCTACAGACTGGGCTATAATCATTAAATTTTCAAAATTGATCGCAACTATCAGTTTTCGATCTCAAGACTGAGCGATATCAATTAACATTGATCGGATCCACTCCATGCATATTTTACAAAGAACCCGTCATTTTGTTGCTGTTGATTATAATCACATCTATTTTGTATGCACTTGAAGAAAAGCATTATTGAATGAATTATGAAATGAAATGAAAAACAATCAATGAAATCAAATTTAATTATTTAACCAAAATAAGCTAATGATTTTAAAACTTGTCTGAAATTGTTGATGAATTGTTCAATAGATAAAGGTGGATATTCCGTGTTTCAAATGCCATTTTAACGATAAAAGTACCACACATGATATGTTGGAGACTATACGCCCCTTTTTTATCGAATTGCACAAACATTTCACTTTAAAGGTTCCATGGTCACTGACTCAATACATTTTAAGTTGATTCAAAAATAAAATCAAAATTTCATCATTTTCATGTTGAAGTATTGTAGACTGCTTAAGACACTACTGAAGCGTAGACGGTAGCTTGCACTTGCCACTTCCGTTAACGAGCATGCTCAATCACACCAACAATTAAATTTTTGCCGTTTTTGACGTTTCTAAATGATTCCGTTCTCTCTATTTTAGTCACATTAGTGTTGTCTTTGCCATAGAGATGCCCCGTAAAAGTCGCCCAATACATAAAACGTATAATCAAAGAATCAAAGATGTTGTTTTCGATTCGTTAAGTGACTCTGATTCTTGAAAGTTACACAACGTTGCTTTAGCCGTTTAAATGCCCTCCACCCCAACATGCGGAGGGCATATAGCTTTTACAGCATCTATCCGTCGTTCCGTCGGGACATGCCTTCATTTAATAGTTTATGGGCTACATGTAGGCCAAAATGTAAGGGAAACCTCATACACTGTCGGTTTAAGCAGAAATTTTCAATACATATGCGGGAAATGCAACATTAAGATCAAAGAATGCCAATTAACCCTAATGTTGTGTTGTCATTTCATCCGAAAAACATTCAAAGATTTTTTCCAGACATATATTAGAAATAAAAAAATTTATATTTAAGAATTTTGGACCTCAGTGGAGATCCTTCAATGAATGTTGTGATTTTGTAACATTGGCAGTGGTAAGTGTGTGAAATTACACTATATCAAAGAAAAACGACAATAAATGTTCATGTTTATAAATAATGTTCCAAAAATGTGATCTTTTTGTTAAGAAAGACCTCAGATTCTCCTATGTACATTATTAAAGGCAATCACGGGCACCTTAGCAGAACCACCGACGTCCTGTAAGTTTGTTGGATAATTTCCTCACATGAAAAAGAAACAGTTGCCGAAGCTAGATCACACGCTTTCAGGTCAATGTCACGCTCGTATTTTCAAAATTATAAAATTACCCAGGCTCAGAAGTAAATGACACATTTTTATGTCCAAAATTCATAATACGTATACGTTATATGCATGGTGGTGTGAAATAAATCCTAGGTGCCTAATGATGCCTAGCATCAGCTCAAAGGTCAAGGTAACACTTGTACGTCCACAACCTATCTCAAAGTGTATTGATGGATGGACACGACTTTATTGTATTTAAATTAGCTATATTGTAGGTATAAATGTGTTTGTTATAATGATTAGACAGTTATTGTCTTTACTTTCAACCATCAATATTTGTGCAGTAATGAAGGAAGAAAAACAAAAGAAAAATGTTCAAAGAAACATTGTAACTTATCGATAAGAGCAAATCTCAATTACGAAGGTGTTCATCGATGAGATTATTACAAACAGAGACAATACGAAATTAAGATCATCTATCCCAAAATTAAGACCATTTTTCGGAAGAATCACAAGTGGTCTTATTAGTGTGGTTTCACTTTATAGCATATAATATTCTAATAAAAAGTAGCTTGTGTAGTTGCCTGTCTAGTGCATATTTACAAACACCTCCTTTCACGTGTATATTAAATGTTTTAACGTCATATTAGTGTACATGTCAATGACGTAATTTAGTTGCATTAACAATTGTAACGTTACAATAAACCACCCCATCCCGCCCCGGGCGATGCGGAATTTATCAGACAGACATGAGCCGGTAATGAGTTCAACTTGCAATGTAGGGGTATGTTTTAAAGCTGACCTTTGAAAATAAACATTTATTTAAATATTTATTAAACATTGGTACAAATATATTTCTAAAAATTATAAAGCTTAGAACAAAGTAATAAATGTGTGCATAGAATTTACCAACATGCTTTTTTGTGAATTTCTTTTAACAGATGTAGACAGTTGATGTACAATACGAAATAAATTTATTAAATTTAATTGCTGCTTTCAATAAATACTGTTCTGAACACTTATATTCTATAGTTTTCTGTGTACAATATTGTGCTAGATTTTTAAAAATACTCATGTTTTCAAACCAAACAAATAACTTAATGTTCCCTTGATTAAATGTTAAAGATACGATAGTTATTCCTGTATTTTGATTGGATGTTTAAGCCACAAAATTCTATAACTGCACATGCGCTACAATAAAGATATTAAACTGCGCATGCGCTGTATCGATGAAACAGGAATCTTGTATTACATATCATAGTGACGCGAGTGTCCCGTGTGTTTAGATAAGGTCACCATACAGATATCATTTCAATATTGGTTGGCTAATAAGCAGCGTGTCATCAGTTTAAAACTATGACTTTGATCGCTGGATTTGTAATTATCAACTTTATGTTACTCGGAACTGTTTATTCAAGCACGTGTAAACCATTTCAAATAACCAAAAACAATCTAAATAAAGCATTGATTGGTCATTCCGTGCGTGAAATTAAGGATATTAACCATCAAGACTGTGCGCGGACATGTATGTCACTGTCTGTATGTAAATCTATTGACTTTGACAGGCAGGAGGACATATGTAAATTGAATGATGCTGACCGATCATCTGTTGATCCATCGGAGATTGAGACCAAAAAAGGCTCTATTTTCTCTGATATCAGCGAATGGCCTAGCGTAAGTATCTTAATTCATTCACAAAAATCTTTGTACACACATGGGAAATAGTTTGATTTAATGTTCCTAGCCGCCAGATCAGCCAAAAAAAATATGTTGAGAAAATTTTACTAACATTTTTCGAAAAGTGAAAATATTAACAATTCAAGTAATAAGTTGTATATTACATGAATGACAAATTTTGTATTATTTCTTTACAATATTCTTCTGCAATAAGGGCTTTTTTCATATTTTAACCTTTATTTGGTAATTTACATGTATTGTAAGTGTCGTTTTAAATGTGTAAATAACTTAGTTTGTTTGTATTTACATGTTTTTACAATTAACATTAATCAGGTTGCGTTAACATCAGATATTTATTCCAAAGTCTCAAACTTATTGTAAAAAAATCGTTTTTCGAAAACAACAGGAAGAGAGAACCTGTGCTACTGTAATTTTGTTGTTGACGTTGATGTTGACGTTACCAATGCCGGTGCCAGTCAAAAACTTTTAAAACGTTGACCATGGGGTTTTTGCTTTTTGTTGTTTGTCTTTTTCTTCTTTTATTTTTTTTATTTCATTATTTATTTCTCAACGTATTACCGTCATGAGTAGATATAGAATTCCTTTGGACAAGACCTTTAATTTGACAAGAATGAACTTACTTGACTTTCACTAATTAATAACTTGCATTGACATCTAAAGTCATTTTTAACTAATTGTTGGTTTTATCGGTTTTTCTGTCAGTTAATACAAATTTGAATATTGTTTTGTAATTAAACAAATCATTTAAAGCAACCTTGATCTTTTCTGAAGGATAAATATGTTATTTTTAGATAAATCAGTTGATTTAATTTTTAAATCAAAATAATTAAGGTTGAAAATTAAATTTGCATAAACAAAAAGGAAACCCTCAATACCCATTTTCTATCGGTCTCTCTCTGTATATAAATAAATAACGCTGGTGATTCATTTCGTTGTCTACTATTTTTAGAAACGACCGCCACTGACGCGCTTGGGACGCTGAACTATAAGGAGGCTTTGCCTTGATATGATGCACTTTTTAAAATTTAGAATTATTAAAATACTTAGTTTGAACCAACACAGAATTGTTTGTACAACAGAGAATAAAAGCTGATGGCAGGTTAAATGTAACATACATGTATTTGGTTTTTGATTTTTCCTCTTTTTTACAGACAATGGTTGGAAGCTGTAGTTCAATGCCGTGTAAAGCGAACCAAAGATGTTATCAAAAAGGGGCCTCACATGTCTGCAAATGTATAAGTACGGAAATCATTTTAATTGTCCATGTAGAAATAACTAGTTTAATTTCTTGACTCGGCCACGGACGCCCCATCGATGTCAAGTGTATAAATATCTATATCATTGACATGTATATAGAACTGGCCAATTGAAACAGAGCCCGCAACATTTTAAATTTTGCCGTTTTTTTACTTACATTCTTTCTATTTTGAGTAAACTACAGCAATATGATGTTTTATTAAATCAGTTTGGGTAATTTTTCTTGAGTCATCTGTAAACATGACTTTGTATTTATAGAGAAAACCCTTCAATTGTTCTAATTGTCCTTAGCATGAATTATATTAGTATGAATTATATTATTTAAGTATTAGATTTATAAGCATGAATTGTATCAGCATGAATCATAGAAGCACGAATCATATATGTATGCATTCTATTTGTTTGAATTATATAAGCATTATAATATGAATTATATTAGAACGATTCATATAAGTATGAAATTATATCAGCAAGTATTTTTTTTTTAAATTATATTCGCTTTTATTATATAAGCATGAATATTTATATTTATTATGTAAATATATACCAAAAAATATTAGTCATAATTATATTACTTTGATTCATATTAGTATTACTTTAATATTATGAATCATATTAGTATGAATTATATCAGTATGATGTTTTGTATTCAGTCCCATGGACATGTAAAGATGTCAAACTGTGTAGCTCCTCCTACACTGATGGTGAATACTGGCTATATTCGGGAGTTCTCGGAGGTCATATGGTCAAAATATACTGCGCTGGAATGTCCACAGAAGAACCGCTGGAGTACATTTCAGGTTTCAGATATAACTTTTCAGCTTTGACGCTAACAGCCTTTTTGCAATACAATGTTTAGCGGTTCATTCGAAAACAGAGTCAGGTTAAAGATAACTAAATATCGTGCATATTTGAATATAATACATCTAATTTTGTCTGCAATCGTTTACGAGTACATGTATGTATTGCAATGTATAGTGGTAGTCCGAACGTCATGTTTTTATTTTCTAAAGCCATTGACTCGCAAAACTTTTATTATATAATAATATAAACCGATTTCTTAAATTGCACTGTGTTATAAAAAATGCCCGAAGGTTGTTTAAATAATGGCACATTGTGCATGTTAATAACCATTTTAAAACGTAATTTAAAGAAATAACAAGAAGATATAATAATGATTTTTCAATTAAATTAAAAAATTTATAAATTGTAAATCAAAGTTAATTGGGTCGTATTGTAAACATTATTACTATCTATTACAGTAAATGAAAAAGCAAATTATGGATTCAATCATTGGAAATCGCAGTTCAAAGCAGTTTTGACGAGATACAGGAAAATACGTGTCAATATCATGGTATCAATCCAACCATAAAGAAAATCAAACTCGTGTCATGTTTTAATTTATCTTAATCACATATTACTTAAGGCCCATTATGCCTCAGAAATGTTTTCATTTTTATTTCTCAAAAACTCTAAACTGTTGAAAATACTTTTTTTACCACATAGATACACAAATTGTTGCTTTTTTGCCCTGTTTGCAATTAATCTATAAATAAAGTGAACTTGTATTTTTCGAGGATGTCAAAATACTAATAATTTACATTTTGCTACCTTAAAGACACATTTCTGCGAGTTCAGCCTACTTTCTCCAGCTGCTAAACTTCTAACATGCTTTATATCTATAATTGATAAGCTATTTTTCGCGATTTTAATTTCCAGGAGTGGAAAATTATACGTAAAGACACCATATTCAGTAAAAGTTCTGAAGATAAGTCTGAACTTCCCCCGCTACCGTATGGAACTGGCAGTAGCTGTGGTTGTGAGTTGTGTGCGTTAGGAAATTTCAGTATCTCCTTGCAAGGTACAGGACTAAAATTTAAGAAAGAGGTATTTCCATTTTCATCTTTTAAGCAATAAGATTTCTGATGATGTCGTTATGATTGGTTGACATTTTGTGATGAAAGAACGAAAATAATAAGTTTCGTCTTTGTCCGAGAAAACAGTCAGCGAAATTTCGTTATGATGGTCCGTTAATGACTACAAACAGTGATAAAGAAAATGCCTTCAATTACATTTATAAGCCGGTGCTAGGGGGCTTGATACGTGTTGCATTGTTTCATTATGTCTCATAAACAGACAAAATCAAATCTAGGAAAAATAATCCCTAAAGAATTCCAAAAAAAGACAAATTAAAAATATTGCAAACTCGGTATGACGGCACTTGTAGGTGCAAGTAAACGTCCGCGCACCCTAGCACCGGCTCAAGCAGAAGTCAACATCTAAACATGAATATGGTGAAATAATGAATTTAGGAACATCACCAAGTAAAATGATACGTATATCCTAAACGACACATCAATGGGCAGACCTTTAAATAAATGGAATATTGAAAGGGGATCAGAGGATATGAAGCCTGTATATCGAAAACAAGATGCCAAAAGAAAAATTTACAAAGTAGGCAACTTATCCAAAGGGTGATTTTTTGTATTCATGTAGGAATACTGAAACCACGCGACTAGATACAACAAACATGTACACACAATAATAATAATAATAATAATAATAATGATGATTATAATAACAATAATAATAATAATAATATTAATAATAATTATAATAATAATAAAAATGATAACAATAATGACGTGCTGAACGATCTTCAAGGATCGAAAATATAAAATATTTGATAAAATATACGGGGCAACTTGATAATATGACAATAAACTTACTGACGACATCTTTCCTTCTTCTTCTTTTTTTCTTCTTTTTCAGGTTGAATGGGTTACAACTGGTTGGAAAGCAAAAATGATAAATTTTCAAAGAAACGTCGACAGCAATATGATATCTGCAAAATGTGGAGGCAACTGTGGTCAGTGCGATCCTAACGGCAATTTGTATATCGCTTACAACCAGAATGATGGCAAGTTATGCATATTTTCACTTTTGAAGAAAAGAATAAAATCATACTACTTATTTACACTTTGTATAATGAAACAAAAGTTTTGATATACGCATACAGATTTATTTTGATAAAATGTTCTGCTCTGCCTTTTTCAATAATGATGTCATAACGACGGTTACTAAAATTCTATTTCATCTCATTATTTTGAATCTACTAGTCATACATATAATTCTCACACGGATGATATTGTGCGGAAAAATAAGGAACATATATAATAAATCTTTTGTAAATGTTGCTTTGGACAAAGTCTGAGATTTACTGCGCATTCCATTCTCGAAAACCCAGGCTATTTACCTTAAACAAGATTCATCCCAATCGGAATATTCTGGGTCCATATTCGAAGACTAACGGAAAGGACCGGAATCATCCTCGATAGCCCAGGCTATTTACCGTAAATGTAGTACGGAATTTGAACCCTTGGTTCCGATGATGTACGCATTCGTAAGAGTATGGATTCCTTTCCTTAGTAAAGAATAGGCAAAAAAGTTTAATATTGTAATGTAGTTTACTTTGCCAAAAATAAACTAAAGTCTTACATTTTGTGTCATTTCAAAGTGACGGATTTGTGAATAATCATGTGAATTGGTATATTGACTTAAAAATATCTATAATATTGAGGTTCAGGTACTTGGTGATTTTGAAAAAAGAACTAAAAAAAAGGCAAGATTCAAGATATAATCCACATGTTATAAATTAATGTTAACCTCTTTTTGGTTATTTACGTAGATTGCATTGTGTAATTTACTTTCTTTGTTCACTTCAAATTTTCATAAACAAGAAGAAAAAAACGTTGAAATAAGTATGAATTTGGAGGCATGATTCTTTAATCAACTAGTTTCTCCTATTTGTTTACAGTGGTAGCAGAAGAGCGTGCCACAAGTCCAAAGTGTGATTGACAGTGACTTTGTGTAATCCTAGAAGCTAATGAGCGACAAGTTGAAGAGTTGTGGTTTTATGCAGTCGTTCATACAAACATTTTTATTTTGCTTTCATTCTGGGTTATATGTTATCTTTTAATAGTGTATTATCCGTAATTTTGAACGTGATAATGTTGTAAACGAAGAGGTTTTGTATCTGTATCAATGGTCGACCTCAATAGTTTCTTACATTAAAGGATCTCGACTGAGGTCGAAAAGCCTTAACACATAAACTTAAAATTCTTACAAAATTCGAACGGGGACATTTAATTCAGAAAGATATGCAAAAGAAATATGCACAGAAATAAATTGAAACTTGTAATTGTATTCTAGTTATTGTCCAATTTCTGTAAACATCATTGCATTTCTTTTCAATTTCGGGTCATTTCCCACAATTACATTACTTATTCTGGTAAAAGAAGTGAGGTAATGATCTGAAAGTTTGTACAAAAGTCACTGGTCTAGATCTACATGAAATGGAACATAACTCTCGAAAAAAAATATTTCCAGCCCCGTCATGTATATTTTTTATAACATTTGCAGATAAAATTGCATATTCTGCTTACATCAAATTTTGTGATATCGAAGGGTAATTAGTTTATTTACATTTCAATATTCTGCTATGTATCAATTAAAATTTCAGAATTTATATTTTAAAAATTATAGTTAATCAATTCCACAGCAAAATAATTTAAATAACTGTTCTGCTGTCCGCATATTTAAGCTGTTTCATTAATTATGTAACTCATAATGAGTAATTACATTGTGTTAAAAGTCATATTTAATTCAATTTGCAATTAAAAATTATATTGCATAAAGGCTAAGAGATAACAATTTTAACATTTCATGATATGGAGCACAGAGAGTACATCAAATGTTTTCTGAACAAACAATGATGTGAGTAACAAAAATGTGAATTCAAACACAATATATTGCATTGTTTGTCTTGGTAATAAGTCATATATACATATTACGTAAATAGTTGTTGTTTAAGGGTTGAGTGTGTTGTTGTTAATTTACGGGTGTGTGTGTGTGGGTGTGTTGTTGTTGTTTTACGGTGGTGAATGTGGGTGTATTGTTATTGCTGTTTTAGGGGGTGAGTGTGGGTGTGTAGTTGTTGTTGTTGCTTTTGTCATCAAATTTTGTAATATATTTCGAACACTGAACTATATATCTACACGATACCTACAACTTACTTGGCCGAGTTGTTAAGGTCGTTGACTTCAAACCACTTGCCCCTCACCGCTGTGGGTTCGAATCCTTACAGGGACTTTGGATTCTTTCATGTGAGGAAGCTATCCAGCTAGCTTACGGAACGTCGGTGGTTTCAACGCAGGTACCCTTTCGTGACAGAAATAATTCACGGAACGGCACCTGAGGTCTTACTCCACCAATAAAGCTGGAATGTCGCCACATGATCTATAATGTGTCGGTGTGATGTAAACTCCAATCAAACAAACACTCCTAAAAACATTTATAGTTTCATCATGACAATAGCATACCTCAATATAAGATGCTCAATAATTGTTTTACATGTTTCTGAACTAATACCTTATCTATTTTATAACGAAGCTTTTCTGTTAAGTGCTTAAAGATTTTAATTGAGTTTAAAATTCTTCAGTAAAAGAATAAAACTCACAGAAGACGCTTGATTTTTAAATCATGATGATTGATATATTAAAAATATAAAACAATAAATAAAATCAAAAAACAAAAAACATATTTACTAATTCAAATAAATTAAGTAACTTCGACAAAATATCCTAAAATCAATCAAAATGTGTAAATGTTTTCCTCTATCCGCTGTGGATTTGTTTGTTGTATGCATTTAAGTTATGGTGCCACTCTTGTTTACACTCACGGGATCATTTTCTCACAGCATTTTCACTGTCCGGTTAGTTCAATAGATAGAAATGTGAACCGGGCGATCCTGGTTCGATTCTCGAACTTTGTTGTGATTGATCATTAAATCCTTTCTACGGTCATTCGCACTATACTTCTGTTCTGGCATGTACAGAAGTAAGCAGTTCCTTGTTAAAGTGAAGGCATCGAGTACTGGTAAAGTTTTTGACAACTTGCCGAGTAACGATGTGGTGGCTGTGCTATGCTCTGGTAAATTTATTGTGGCTTTCTGCTGAAATCTACCAACGCCACCACCATTATTGCATTCGTAATCCAAGCACGTTACGTCGGCATTCTACCATGTTAACAACTTTGATTTGATACACAAGGGCCGCTCAAGTGTCATCATTGAATGTTTTCATGAAATCATTTTAAATCTAAATTTAGGAAAGACCATTTTAGCATCATTTTATGTTGTTGTTGCTTTTGCTGTTGTTCTTATTGTCAATCAGTGCATAAGTATAAAGTTTTAATAAATTTTTTGCAGCCGCAGAAATAAGTTGTGTTAATTAAGTCTTAGATATTGCAGTAACATATTTTATCTTGTCGTTATTTTGTTTTAAAGCATAGCATCAAAGGAATAAGAACCGAATCTTGTTGTTTTTCTTTGAGTACCTATAAATAAAGTACATGTAAACTTAAAGATCCTGTCACTCATTTTTCTTTATGGTTTTATATCATAAATGTGATGTTCAAATGAAGATTTATCAATTTTGTGAGTTCCAAAAGGCATTATTTGTAAAACTATTACCAGTTTGATTTACATTTCATGTAAAAAAATTTTATCTTATTTGTCGAGCATATATGCTTAAAACTAAATAAAGAGTCAATATTTATTTACTGTTGTACATTTTGTTTTTAAATCATATAAAATGTATATTCGGTCATAATCAGTCATTAAAGCTTTGATTAACTTCTTAAATTACATGTATCTTTTGTTATTTTTCCCCGTCCTTCTTAAAGTTAGGATCAAGAGTCCCAAATTACTACCAGTCATGCGTTTTCTTTCACCTTTTACTGTTCTAGCACATAAGTTAGTGATGAAACGGCCTCAGCAAAAAAGTGAATGTGAAACTGCCCAAACATAAGTAAGTGTTAAAACGGCCCCTAGCTTAAACATAAATTATTAAATAAATGTGAAATTGCCCAAACATATAAATTAGTGTTAAAACGGCCCAAACATATAAAGAAGTGTTGAAACGGCCCAGACATATAGGTTTTGAAACACCCCCAGTAAAAACGTTAATGTGAAACGTCCCAAACATATAAGTGTTGACACACCCATGCAAATATATGTACGTTAGTTAGAGAGGGTTGGATACAGAACAGGGTTGACTGGGGGCTAACATCTTTATCACTGTCTTTATTCTATACAGTATATTACTATCAAAATACAGAATGTGCCTACTCTTTTATTGCCAGCATCTTGTACATGCAATAGGGTAGGTATGGGACGGGTGTCACCTCCCATTTTCTGACGGAATTTATTAAATCTGAGGTTGAAACTATTGTTATTTCTTTGACTTTCTAAATGCTTATTATGGTGGCATTTTGAAAATTCAGTAACATTTTGAAAATTCAATAACTCCATTATTTTATTTTTCGTTTTTTGTTTATTCACTTCATCATGTTGCATTATTATTATTTATTATTATTTAAATTCATAGGATTTTTTCCAATAATGAACCTATTTTTAGATAAAGGGAGAACATGACAATTTAAGAACATTCAAGGCATATAAATGCAACAGCCATGCAGAAAAAATATTAATAACAAGTCCCAAATCATTTCATCTTAATATCTAGCTGTACATTTTTTTAAATGCCTCGAGCAATTTTAACAAACTAATCCTGAGGAAACTTAGTTAATAATTTACTTGAATTATGTCATGTTACCAGTATAAGGATACTTGGATAATAAAGAAACAGTCAAGTTTGTAGTAAAACCAGTTATTCAAACAAAATTTCTTACAATCAATTTTAATAAGGGTTTGGCAAAGAAAACAGAAAAAAGACAGTAAACTATATTGCTACTACAAGTATTTTCACTGTTATTTTATAAAATAATTAAGCTTATCAATTTTGTCACTTAAACTTTCAAGGCGTCCAAGCATATTTACTGATAAATATCTCTCACAAGCCTCCAGGCAGAAGACCATCAATAGGCTGATACCAATTAAATATTTTGATGATGGAGTACACCACTGTCAATAAAGCATAGAACTGTCATAAAAATATTCTAGTCCAGCTAGTAAACGTATCTTTGGGCTTACCTGGGGGTGCAGCAACTAATAGTGTGAAACGGCCTTAACATATTAAGTTAGTGTTTAAACGGCCCTAAGTCACGCATTAAAAATGCAACAATAGATAGTGGTCACAAGAATATATCTGTAAATGCATGTTTTGCCCTCCATTATGTACACTTTTAGATGAATTACTTCCCTCTAATTAATCAGTTTCTTCACTTTTACTTATCTTAACAATTCATGTTATTAAAAATAACCTCTCTCATATTAAACGAGTGAACACTTACTAACCCCTAACTCAAAATTCTCTGTTAAATACTTTCTTCCCTCTATTTAAAACATAATAACCTTTTATTAAAAACTTACTTCTACTTTTTTCAAAATGTATTTACCCCTTCCGTCTTTTTAAATGTATTTACCTCTTATCAAACAGTAAATTTCCTCATATATGCCACTAGTGTCTTAAACTCTTGCTTCCTTCTTAACATTAGCTTATCTCCCGCTTCAAATCACAAATCGCTTTCTTTCATTTTCAAAGCTTTAATTCCATTAAACTTCATTCATTCTTATTACAATGCAATCGTTTTTACCTCTTACCTATAACTTATGTGTAATCTCTTATTAATATCTTATACAAAACTAACTTCACTTCTTCTTCAATACAATTGCCTGCTTTACCCTGATGATGATGATGATGATGGTGATAATACTTCTTTACAAAACATATAATGCTAAGGTAAGCAACAAGTATGTCATTAGGTAAAACATAATTCAACTTATATCAGAATTCATATCTTCATCCAAAACTCTGTATATTGTCCAAAATTGATTAACTGTAGCTATAGATAAAAACATATAGGTAACTGAGTCAATATCTAACTCAAATTATATCAATTGCAGTTTGCAGTTTAGCAATCAATACAAAACTGTAGGAAATTAAGGTGAAAAGTACAATTCTGCTTCTGCAACTGTGTTTATGGTCTAGTGTTTATAGTTCTTGTTCGAAATAGAGGTAGAGGTCCGATAGACAATATTCAATGCAAAATGTCTGAACTATACTGCTCTCTGTCATTCAATCAAATTCTCTACACCATTATACTATTCTTCTCTACCACCTCATTCTATAATATTCTGCTCGCCTCTTTTCTCCTCTACTCTAAACTATTTTCTGCTACACTCACCTCTCCTCTATTCTACTCTTCTCTGCCTTCCGCTACTATACTCTACGCTACATAACTAAACTTTACTCTTCTGTTTTCTCCTTAACTATGTTCTTCACAAACTTTACACACCTCTATTCTACTCTACACTTTAACTCCAACCTTCTTCTCTACATTCTACTATAATCTACTCTCCTCTACCTTCTCCCCGCTACCCTCTATTCTACTTCACTATACTCTATTCTACTTTCCTTTCCTCTACTCTACTCATCTCTAACATTCTCTTCTCTTTCCTACCCCCCTCTCTACTACACTCTACACTAAACTATATACACACCACTACTCTACTTTCTTCTCCTCTACTTTACACTTATTTCCTCTTCTTTACTCAATATTACTCTACTCAAATCTATTTTTGTCTCCCCTACTCAACTCTCTTCTTCTTTATTATCCACTCTTCTTAACTTTACTCTCCTATAATATATAATTCACACCTTTACTCTATTTTCCTGTCCTCTACTCGACACTCTTCCTTACTCTACACTCTAGTCCAATCTACCCTTTGCTACAAACCTCTACTGTCTTTACTTCTTCTTGATTTTACTCTCCTTTCCTCTTATCTCATCTCTCCTCTACATAACCCTAATTTAGTCATCTTTGCTCTAATCTACTCTATCCTCTACTTTATTCTAATAAACTCTACTCTATTCTACTCTACTTTGCTCTCATTTACTCTTAGACTAATAAACTTTACTCTACTCTACTCTATCCTACTCTTCTCTCTACTCTTCCCTTGCCTCTACTCCACATTACTTTCTAACCTTTCCTCTACTCTCCTTTCCTATCCTCTACTCTATTCTCCTCTCATCACCTCTCCTCCTTTTTACAAGTTATATGTTGATGCTGCATATCAAAGACGCCGGCAAATGATGTGAACAGTCACAGGTAATGTACAACATCTAAATAGAAAATCTTTCTCTATTACAGTTGAATATCCGAAGCACTAATCCATTTTTCTCCATGTTCTTGTTATGTGTCTGAAAGTCTGAAATGTTTGTCTGCTGCGACAATGATTGAAACGTCTGGTCAAAGATCAATAAATTGGATAACAAGAAAAATTGAAATGATTGGTAAACTTAAATTAAATTCAAGACAATATGTGTCAAGAATATGTCCATTTAACTTGGTGCGAATTGCATTATGTTCGTTCGAATGAATTTGAGGACGAACTGTCTCTTATTTTACAAATAGCAAAAATATGTCTGTAATATCAAATAATAGGTATAAATAAATTGATATATATAATCAATTCTTGATAACGCATTGGTTTCTGATTTATAAAAGATTAATCTACTTGATTAAACAAATCTAACTACAGTAAACTTGGATTTAAATTGGGGAAATTCAGTACCGTTTACCAATAAAATAACAAGAAAGCGCTTGTCACAAAAGAAGGGAAATAACTACCAATAGTTTACATGATAACTATTTTTAGCATTTATTTTCCTTTAATAATTTATGGTCAATACTCCAATAATTAAATATTTAGTATATAAGTAGCTTTATTTTACTGGTATTGTCTGTTTATTATTTCAAAGAAACAGGATTAAGACAAATAAGTATTTATTATAAAGAGTATTTCTGTCAAAGCATATACTGAATTAAACACCAAGACACACTTTTGTAGATTGTTTCAGATAATACAAACATAAAATTAAAAACATTGTGCATTACAAATATTCACATGTAGCTTAACAAATCAACTGGATGAATGTAACAGTCAGTTAGTAACTGTATTCAAAGTGACAATGATAGCTATGTATAAAAATTCATAAACATGTACATTAATTTATATTACATATTTAAGATTCAAAAGATTTATTACAGAATATTGCGGGATTTTTAAGTTCTACCTTACAATCAATTTGAATTAATGCAAATTTAAACATTGTTGCAATAATTTTATGTTGAAATGTTTTATGTGCAATATAGACCTGTTTACAGTACGTTTATTCCATAGCAAGCGATGTTGCACGTGACCGATTGTTATTTGCCAGCAAGTCTACAATATCATTCAACCGGGAGGTTAAAGTACCATGACATAGTTAATCACTTAAAATAATGAAAATCGTAATTAAAGATACTTTTATTTATACAATCTCATCAATGTTTATTAATTTTGTGAAGTGACATGATTAGTAAACATGACATGCATTTACATGTGTTAAGAGTAACCGAATAAATTATGTGTTATTTCACCACCCATCTTAACTTCTCCAGAGTTTGAAAAATTATTTGAATAAATTTATGTGACTTAATAAAAATTCTGTTTGGCATCACAGTCAAATCGGATAAACGCTAAAACTAGGTAAACTGAAAACTAAGAATGCATTATCAGGTGTTCCGACTTATTTTCAGAATAATAACCAACCTCGATTTTATATGTAATTAAATTTCTTCAGCTTCTATATGGAGATTTAAACAACAATTAAATTCATTTCTTTATTTGCTAATATATATTTCCACATTTTTTACAACAATTATCCCAATGTCAGGCCTATGATCGTAAGGGGAATTCTTAAACCATCGTCTTATCCATGCCTTTTGAAAATCTTGGCCACAAAGCTATAAAAGTATCTTCAGTGTTTCTTTTAACAGCTATTTAATATGATTTTCTAATTTTTACCTTAAACTAACTCGAAATTGTCAATGAATTTTTACTACATTTCTATGTAGGGCTTTCTCTTTTTGCCCTACTCAGATTGTGCATTCGCAAGAAAATACTACTTCCAGTCAATTTTTCATAGTAACGGACCGCGTCGTAAAGAAGGGCTACAGATAAAATTGTATTATGTAACATCAGATTATGTTTCTTGGAATGGATTGTTTTTTCCGGATCTTTATATGTTAAGATAAAGTGAAAATCATCCCCTACATCATTCAGATCTTTTAAAGTGCAATTCTTTAGTATATTATAATGTCTTCCTTACTTTTGGTATGTTATTACATTGTTCAAATTAAAACAAACCCATTTGCGACCGAGATTAATTATCTTTAGTTCCTAATCTTTGTTGTCAATGGAAATAATAAAAGTGAATAAGTATTTTGTACAGAAGTCAAAAAACTACTTTGTTTACTTTTTGCTTCCTTTACGCACATAATTCATATTCAGCACAGCTTTCTTCAATTGTTAAACTTCTAATGTGCTCTATATCAATTATTAAAACATAATTAAACACATATTTGAGACATTTGCGGCGGTGCTAAATTTAGCGGTAAAAGCGCGACGTTAAGCGTTTGGCATGAATAACAATTTTTAGCGGTAAGTGCGACATAGAACATGGACGCCTTATTTCCGCTTGCTATTTACCCGTCTTCTATTTTACGTTAATTCGATAAAAGAACAATGTCTTTCGATCCAACATCCAAATTTGTTGTGGGTCAACCCGAGTCAAAGCTTTGACGTTGTCCCTTATTTCAGTAGTAGGTAGGATAGTTGATGAAACATGGACGCCTGATGCACAGTCGACGGTGAAGCAATTTGTTCTTTATAATAACTTCAAATTTAAGTATAAAACAGGGATATTTAAAATTATTTCACTAGCCGCTTGAGGAGTGGGACCTTTACCTATTTGGTCCATAATCTAATTATGCGAAAAAGACTTGTCACAAGGAGAGGCAGGATATGTACATTACAAACGCGCTATTATGACCATCAATAGCTTTATTATTTTTCTATTATATTCTCACTGAATATTGAGATCATGTAGTTGAATATTTTTTCTAACTAATATATTTATATTATGTTAAATGTTTTACACCTGAATATAGTTTATCAATAATTATAGTAGACACATTAAGAGTAGGCGCGTTATACGAAACGCGCAAAGTTTTGACTTACAAGTACATCAATAAGAATATGTCAACTTATAATTTGCATGTATCGTGCCACACTAGGGGATGTCAAAAATGTAAATCAAAATGTTCAGCTATGACCAATACAATTTTGACCGACTTTTGACGTTGTCCCTTATTACAATAATAGGTTAGCAAGATGATGAAACATGGACGCAATATGCACAGTCGTCGGTGTAGAGAATTTTTTTAATATTTACTTCAAATTTTAGAAAAATATCTATATTCCGGTGCCGATGTATTGAATATTTTATTATTCATATAGTTAGAGTAGTTTAGATGTTTTACAACTGAAGAAAGTAGCAAATGGTATCGGATAAACAAAATAGTATTTTGACTTTCATACAAAATGAAAGCTCAATATAACAAAAGTAAAAATGTGTAAAAAATGTTCATCTATGCGGCAAATGAGTACTTTTAAAAAAGTTGAACCAGATACCGAAAAAAGAAAAAGGCATACAATTTATAGAACTTCTCAGGCATAATGGGTCCTTAAAGGAAATATTCAGCACATGGAGCCCTCTTTGAACCAGGAGCTGGGTAATAACAGCCAAGCTCTGAGTCCCAACTTAAGGTAGGCTTACTTTAATGATTTCCCGCCAAACAATCTAACATCGGCCAATATCGCATCGAATCGGCTATTTCCAGACAGTAATTTTTCAAAATCTAGGGCATGAGATTATTAACAATCACTTATCCTTTACCGCTATGTAAAATTTCAGTTATAAACAGTTTAAAGTTATTAAATACCGTAGATTGTGAAAAATTACGTTCGGAAATGACCGATTTATTACGATATAGTCCGATGTTAGAATTTTTTTAGCGGGTAAGCATTGCAGTAAAATAGAGAAAAACAGAATCCGTAAAGAAAGTCAAACACAACACAATTGAAAATGTTGCAGGCTCGGTTTGGTTGAGCCTGTTCATATAAGACTACCTTCAAACTTCAAGAACAAAAACAATACAACAGTCAACTGACCTACTTTGGTCTCAGCTATCAGTTTCCAATTTCTAGACTGAGCAATATCAATTAATGTTCAAACATTGATCAACTCAAACTATGCATAATTTACCAAGAACCCGTCATTGCGTTGCTTTTGATTACTGTAAAACACTTATTTTTTCGCAAGAACCTTATTTCGCGAATTTGAGGCAAAATTTCCAAAATAATTATTTCGCGTCAACATGAATTTGCGTCTTCCCGAAAATGTGAAACCGGAAACCCGATGTCATTCGAATATTTTTTGTCCTGTCCGTTCACTATCTTTCCGTCGTTTATTGTGGGACGATGTCAATAAAGTTTGATAATTATTTGATATGTTCACTGTGTTTGTCAAAGTGGTAAAGTTTCACTGGTTAGCCATTCAAAGGCAAGCAGACGAAAATGAATTAAACGGTACTGTAATTTGCCTAACCTGTAGTAAACGATTGTGTTTACCCTCCGGCTTAAACTGTAGTACAATACAATAGGATACAATAAATAGAAATGTTACGAACAACTCGCAGAATTTGTACCAATGAGATGGGAATGAGATGATCAAGCGTGGGTGGGTGCAGGCCGGTATTGTTCAATAGACATTGACCTTGATAAATTGTGTTGGAAATTTAATTAATCCATTAAGTTGGACAGATTTTCACATTAATTAGAACAATCTGTAGAAACACCATTAAAAGTTTTGTGAGACGCATTAATTTGTTTATACAAATGTACTTAATTCTAGTGCAAGTCACAGTTACCTTCCTTGACACAGGTAATATGCAGCGAAGAAGTTTTTTCCAATTCCTCAATAATGGTAAATATTTCATACTAGTAATCTGTACGATATGTATATGCTGTACAACACTTGAATATCTACATGATGTAACTAGAACTGGTTTCGATACTTTCCCGCAGATATATATTTCCATGTGTACGTATTTTCGGATAGTGTTCATTTTCGGACAAGTGTATTGACAAAGTGAAATATTCGCGAGAAATATGAATTCGCATCATAGAAAACTCCTGAATATTGGCGAAAATAAATTTTTTCGCGAATAATAAGTGTTTTACAGTATAACCACATCGGTTTTTTACACTTGAATAAACATAATGAACTATTAAATAAAAAAAAATCAGTAAAATTAAATGTTCAACCAAAATACATGTATGTGATGTGGTTATAAAAAATGTCTACAATTGTACATGAATTGTTCAAAATTTCAAGTTTCAAATGCCATTTTATATAAATACCAGTCATGATTTATTGGATACCATACGTCATTTTTCATCCAATTGAACGAAAGTTTCACATTGAAGGTTCCATGGTCACTGACGTTTTAATACATTTTCGGTTGATTATTTAAAAACAATCACCATTTTAATGTTAAGCTGTTGAATACTGCTTAAGCCGGTGATAGGAGCATTGACTGTCTAGTTTGCACTTGCCACTTCCGTCCATGAACAATGTAACCGAGCCTGTAACATTTCTTCCGTTTTTACATAGCGATGCTCCCCCTCTCCTCGATATTGGGAATGCATATATTCCTAAAGCATCCGTTATTCCGCAGAGACCGGCCAACAGTCAATGGATGCTAACCTTCTTGTCATCAATAATTTCATTTGAAACAGGAAGAAACTACATACATCGTTTGTTTAAGTAGAAATTCTCTGTCAATACATATGCCGGAAAGTGTAACATAAATATCAAAGAAATACCAATAAGTCCAAATGCTTGGTTGTTTGTGCATACGAAACACTTAATGGATTTTTGAGATCTTTTTTCCTGTGTTAATTTTTTTTTCAGTAGGTTTCAGGACCTCAGGGCGGTACGGTGTTTATCAGGAGGCATGAGCCGGTATATGTATTTTTCTGTAATATATTCTCCGCAAATAAACATATATTTAGATATTTATTTACTTTTGATATGCATATATGTTGTCATTACTTCTTTTAAAACTATACAGCCAATAACAAAGTAAAATCAGTATTTACGAATACGAAAATGTCCCTGAAGCATTTAAAATCCATTTAAATATTTATTAACTATTGATTCGCATGTATGGATGAATATAATTTATTTCCCATTCTTATTAATTTTTTTTAAAATGTAAACAGTTGATGTACAATACTAAATGAATTTAATAGTGTGTTAAATTATATTTATCAGTGATGATCGCTACTTTTAATATACACTTTTCTGAAATACTTTTTCTGTACTTTACTGTGAAAAAGATTGTTCTAGATAATCAAAATGCTTATGTTTTCAAACCCAATAAAAATAGCTTGATAAGAAACGACACTTAAACCTGTATCTTGATTGGACGTTTAAGCCACAAAAGTCTATAATTTTCGCATATCTGGAACTTGCGCATGCGCTGTATCGATAAAAACGGGAGACTGGCATTACATATCATAGTGACGCGAGTGTCCCGTGTGATAAGATACGGTCATAATACAGATTTCATTTCAGTATTGGTTGACTAAAAGCTCACGTAACATCAGTAAAAAACAATGGCTTTGATTGCAGGATTTGTAATTATTAACTTACTCGGAACTGTTTATTCAAGCACGTGTGAACCATTTCAAATAAGCAAGGACAATCTTAATAAAGCATTGATCGGTCATTCCGTGCGTGAAATTAATGATATAAATCATCAAGAGTGTGCACGAGCCTGTATGTCAATGTCTGTATGTAAATCTATTGACTATGACAGACCAGAGAACACATGTAAATTGAACGATGCTGACCAGTCGTCTGTTGATCCATCGGAGTTTGAGACCAAAGTCGGCTCTATTTTCTCTGATATCAGCGAATGGCCAAGCGTAAGTACTTCAATTCATTCACACAAAAAGTCGCTTTGTATACAGATGGGGGACTAATTTGTTATAATGCTGCATGCCTCCAGATCA
Source organism: Ruditapes philippinarum (assembly GCF_026571515.1). Lineage (NCBI taxonomy): Eukaryota > Metazoa > Mollusca > Bivalvia > Venerida > Veneridae > Ruditapes > Ruditapes philippinarum. The sequence continues at coordinate 245,143 of NW_026854133.1, forward strand.
GCCGAAAAAAATCACATTGAGAATTTTGCACTAAGGTTTTAAGAAAAGAGGAAATATTCACAATTTTTGTATTAATTTACATGTTATATGCAAAGAATGACTAAATTTGTAGTATTTTAACAATATCTCTACTGCAGTAAGGGTTTTTCCATATTGTGACATTTATTGAAAACTTAAAAAGATGGTCATGTTTTTGTTTTTGTCGTCTGTAACTTTATTAACCCGAGACATTTAAATACTCATTGACCTTTTGTCGGTAATTATCGGATTCCGAAGTAAATGTTACGGATTTAAACAAATTATTCATCCACTAATGTTGCATATATTTAAAAGAAATAGTAAGTGAAATCTGTAAAAAAATAAAATAAGGATTTGAACTTAAAACAGCGCGATGGTTACGCCAGTATACTAACCACTTGTATACTGGTTGGATAGTATGATTTAATGTATCGATAACTTTGCTATCATTAAAATCAATTGGTAAATCGTAATAAATTACAGAAACTATCAAAAACTTCTCCCGAAAATAAATCAGTCACTGGTCAATATTGCCAAACAATATAACTGGCTATAATTGTGTTATTGTTTGGTTTTATAAACCTGTCAATTGCATAATAATTATACGGTCAATGCACACAATATATTTTTTCGAAAGATTTTTGTCCATTTTTTTCTGTCTATAAAATAATAATTATGTTGAGCGTCATAGCTCAATAGGGTAAACTACGGGGTTATAATTTATAAAAGTCCTACGTCTTGTAAGATTGAAGCCGCGAATGTACATGTTTTTTTCCTTATTTATATTTTCAACATTATAGAATTGATTGATTGATTTTATGTTGTCCGTTTTGTTTTAATATAATTTGCACTTACTCTGTTTAAATAGCAAGGTTTAAGAATTAATATTAATTTCATTTTATTTCATTCAGATTAAACTCGACACCAAACATTGTTTCTAAGATGCTTTATATTCCAACTTAATATGCAAGCACGTTTCCAATAAGACATACTGCAAACATAAAGAAAGATTAGGTCCAAAACTATTGCAGCGTTTGGGATCGAACAACGGACCTCTCATATATAAGGCCATCACTTAACCGACTGTACTACTGCGGATGTAATCCGGACCTGTTCATTTAGCTGGTGTGACCTTCAAAATATTAGTTATATACTCCATATTAATTCTCGTACTACACGGACAGAACCGAAGTGGAATTGAATATTTAAATGGGTTCTGCAATGTATTATATATAAATAGATTATTATAATACTTGATCACAAAACACCTTAAGGAGAAGACTAAAGTGAACTTGACCTTAAATTTAAAAAAAATGACCTTGAAGATAAAATATTCCAAAAAATTCCACTATAATTGGGTATATTTTGTGTAATACAAAAAGTGGACAATCAAGATTATTTGAAAAAAGTGAACTTGACAATTGAAGTCTAATTATTGTTTTGTCCCTCTTAAATTTGTTGTTATTTGTTTTGAGATTCCAATCAAACTTGGGAAGAATACGCTTCATAATGAAAAAAATACTCAAATAGGACCTTGACATTGAAATGACTTTGACTGTCAGATAATTACTTAAATTGGCCATACCTATATTTTTTTAAGATTTGAGTTATTCTTGGACAAAATGCACTTCTGACCTAATTGACGCGTTAAATGTTATTTTAAAATTACCTTAAAATGACAATGGCCGTCAAGGCCTCACAAATTAATTAACCCCTCAAATATTATAACTGTCTTATGTATTTACTATTTTGACTTATACTTGGACAAATCAACACTTATATCAAAGACGAAATGATTTAGTGGTCAAGTTTTGTCTTTACTTTGATATAAACCTTGACCATTAAGGTCAATTTTTATAATTTTATTTAAATTGGGATGACTTATTAAATCATTAAATAGAATAATCTCAAATTCAAATTGTTGAAACATTCAGATATAAATTTGATCTTAAAATTACCTTGATTTTGATTGTCTAAACATTTTTTTATCTTTTTTTATTTTTAATGTTTTTGTCTATCGAAATAAGAAAATACCTATTTAATTGCCATTATGTGCGCTGAATTTAAAAAAGTTCATGCTCGGTTTTTCTGTCAGTCAATACAAATTTGAATAGTTTTTGTGTAATTAACAAATCATGTTTTAAAGAGACCTCCAGCTTTTCTAAAGATTAGATATGTTATTTTTAGATAAATCGGTTGATATAATTTTCAAATCAAAATAATTAAGGTTGAAACTGAAAGTTGCCGAAGATAAAAGGAAACCACTTGATACCTCTTCTCTCTATATATAAATTAGTAAAGCGGGCGTTTCATTTTCGATCTTCTATTTTTGAAAACGACCGTCACTGAAGCGTTATAAGTACCTCTTGGGACGCTGAAGTATTAGGAGGCTTTGCAGTGATATGAGGCACTTTTGTCAAAGCTAAAATTACTGAAATACTAAGTTAAAAAAAAAAATTGTTTTAACAACAGAAAATAAAAGCTGATGATGATGGTCGCTTAAATGCAACATATATGGTTTTTGATTTTTCCTCCTGTTTTACGGTTTGTATGTTTGTTTCATTTTATGCCTTTTCCCAACAGTATTTCAGTCATATAGGCTGCCTTTTTTACAGACAATGGTTGGAAGCTGTAGTTCAAGGCCATGTAAAACCAACCAACGATGTTATCAAAAAGGGGCCTCACATGTCTGCAAATGTATAAGTACGGAAATAATCTTAATTGTCTTTGTAGTAATTACTAGTTTTAATTTCTTGATGTTGTATGTAACTCCGTGATAAATTAAATTCATTAGAATTGTTTTTGTTTTTGTTGTTGTTATTGTAACTTTTAAATACTTCAGATAAAAAACAATAACAAATTTAATTAAAACTACCTCTATTTTGTCACTTGTCACATGTATAAGTATAGAATAACCTAAGTCATTTAAATGTACAAAATAGAGATATTATAAACATTATCCCTAAATACACACAAAACGGCAAAATTGAAAGTCTTGAAAACCATGTTCATTGACGAAAGAGTAGTACTTAGCTACCTTCCACACCCCTAATAACCGATGTCTAACAAAATATTTACATGTATATAGAATTTATAAACAGTAAAATCACTTTGTTTCTGTAATCATTTATGGGCAATTCTTTTCCAATTAACATGTATCTGCACATTAACGCCTTATTAAATGCATTGTAAAATTCTTAAAATTATGTTCTTGTTTGCTTGTTTTTTGTTTTGTTGTTGTTATTGTTGTGTCCTGTCTTTCTTTGATTTATGAGCGATTATCATGAACCCTTCATTGAGACAATTTCGTATTTTTTTTTCACGAAAATTGGTGTAAGATCCCCAATGTTTAAAGAATGCATGTGTCCTAAAAGAGAAAAACTAAATAAAGTAATGTTTCAGTGATAACCACCATATGCACACATCTGCGAGTGTTTGTAAGCTCAAACAATCACTATTGTAATGTAATGTTGAATTTTGTCAAAGCCGGCAATAGGGAAGGGGGCATCAAAAGTAACTTTCAATTTCCAGGACTGCACATGAAAAGGCCCATTGAAACTGTAACCTGTTTTTTTTTTTTCTTTACATTATGGATTTCAATGATAACCCCCATATGCGTACATCTGCGAGTGTTTGTAAGTTCAAAATATCCTTGAGTACCTTGTACGTAGTTTTAAGATATATACTCATGACGGAATTTTCAAAAACAACTTCAACTTGTTGTTTTTTATCTGCTTAATTTAGGTCAATCTGGATATGTCAAATTTGATGGTGTAATACCTTTTACTGAATATTTTATAATAAAAGCCTTTTACTCTTTTGTATATTTATAAAGAATAACAGTAATAAAAAGTTATATTTGCATACAACCAAACTTAAATTATCTTTATTGTTCTTTGTAATAATATATTAGTGATAATCTGGTAGATATTAAGTGTCCTTCTCGCGGAAATGTTCCCTGCACAAAGAAAATGGTTAATGATGCGCGCTTACGTATGTTTCCTGTAAGATCAAAAGTTACGCCGTATTATATCCGTTGCACACATAGAAATACTCAGTTAATATATAATGAATTTGTTTACGTTAATTAGTTATTGACAATAACGTTTACAAAATTTTTCCTAGTGGACCATTTTCATATTAACATTGGTAACGCTTATTCGAACAGAACTGTCAAATGAAGTTTTTCGCCTCTATAGACTTGTTTCTGCGTATGAATTTCGTACCGTAACTAGATAACAGTCTATGAATTCTATTGGTCGATTGTTCCTGGATTTGGTTGCGGAATGCGTTATTTACCTTGAATTCATACACTTCAAAACTACAGATGCGTAACCAACTTGCGTAACTCAAATGTAAGGCCATTTAATACTTTGCAAATAAACTATTCATAAATTCAATATTTGCAATAAAATATATGTCAAAATAATTATCTTTCTGTTATTTTAAAATCTTTCCGTATGGTAACTAGCGTTTTGGCACTTTATTTGTACACAAACATTTTCAGACACCGTGATAGTATGAAAACATACGCAAATATAAGCTACTCTAAGTTATGAGTTCATTCATAGTTGACATGAATTATGTAAGGTTAATATTTTGCATTTGAATAGTTTACTTTCTGTTACAAGGTACGGAACATTTGTAACATATTTTCGCGATCTTTCAAGAATCGTTTCAAATTTTACACAACATATTTATAACACATCTGTATTAAGTTTATTTGGGCAACCATTTCCTAAAGATATAATGTTTTATTAAATCAGTTTGTGTCATTTTTTCAGTCATCTGTAAAAATGGTTTTGTATCTATAGAGGAAACCCTTCAATACTTCTAAGGGTCTTTAGCATTAATTTTACAGCATGGATTTTAACAGTATTGATTATATTAGCATGAAATATATAAGAATGAATTATGATTAGCGTAAATAATTTTAGCATGAATTATATTAATATGAATTATACAAGAATGAATTTTATTAACACGAATTACATTTCTATGAATTATACAAGCACGGTTAATATAAGCTAGAATTATACAAGCACGAAGTATATCTAATAATTTGATAAGCGTAAATTATATAAGCATGAATTATATTCACATAGGTTATAAAAGTATGAATTGCATTAGTATGAATGAGCATGAATTATATAAGCATGAATTTCATTAGCATGAATTATATTGGCATGAAGTAAATAATCATGAATTATATAAGTATATATTTTATTCATGAATCATATCAGCATGAATTATATCATAGAAGTACGAATCATATAAGTATGTATTCTATTTGTTTGAAATACATAAGCATGAATTATATAAATATTAATTATATTAGAACGAAATATAAAAGTATGTATTGTTTTAGCATGTTATATTTGTTTGAATTATATTTGCTTGAATTAAATAAGCATGAGTTATATTTATTTTAATTATATTAGCATGAACAATATTTGCTTGAATTATATTAATATTATGAATCATATTAGTATTAATTTTATTATTATGAATTATATTAGTATGAATTATATTAGTATGATGTTGTGTATTCAGTCCCATGGACATGTAAAGATGTCAAACTATGTAGGCCCTCCTACACTGATGGTGAATACTGGCTATATTCGGAAGTTCTCGGAGGTCATATGGTCAAAATATACTGCGCTGGAATGTCCACAGAAGAACCGCTAGAGTACATATCAGGTTTGGAACATAAATTTTCCGCTTTTACGCTTTGATTTCAATACAATTTCTAGCGGTTAATTCGTTAATTCGAAAAAAGAGTTAGGTTGAAGATAAGTAAATGTCGTGCATATTTGAAAATAATACATCTAGTTTTGTCTGCAATCATTTATGAGTACACGTATGTATTGTGCTAAAGAGAACATCAAATTGGTATTTTCTTAAGCCACCGACTCGCAAAACATTTATCAATATATATCGATTCCTTAACTGCACTTGTGCTATATAAAATTGTCTGATGGCTATTTATATAATGACAAAATTTGCATGTTAATTACCATTTTAAAATGTAATTTAAAGAAATATATAAGAAGAAGAAATAATGACTTATCAATTATATATAAAATCGTATAAATTGATGATCTAAGTTAATCGGGTCGTATTGTAAACATTATTACTATCTATTTCAGTAAATGAAAAAGACAATTATGGATTCTATGCTGGGGAGCCAACGTTAAAAGACGTGTTCAAGAGATTCAGGAAAATACGTGTCAATATCATGGTATCATTTAGAAAATCAAAGTCATGTCATGTTTTTAATTTATCCAAATTAGATATTATTAGGCCCATTATGCCTTAGAAATGCTTTCATTTCTATTTCTCAAAATCTTTAAATTTTTGTTAATTTGTTACGGTTTAAACAAAATAATTTCATTACCACATACATAAACAAACGTTTGCTTCTTTTCTGTTTGCAATTGGTAAATAGCTAAACTATTTTGAATGGAAGTCAAAATGCTACTTTGTTTACATTTTGATACCTTAACGACACATTACTGAGCGTTCAGCCTACTTTCTTCAATTGCCCAAAGAAGTGTGATCCTCGGAAGTATTGGTCACAACAAAATTACATTAAAATTTCCGACTCGGTTTATTTTAGTCTGTACATGAGGGATAGTGAAAAAGTGCAACATCCCTCAAAACCCCTAGCACCGGCTTGAGCGGTACTCAATTTTCAAAATTTAAAAGTGCTATAATCAATGATCCAAAAGGACCAGAAAAATATATCAAGACTGAAGTGAAGTACGGGACACATGTGCTTCGGATTTCTAAAGAGAAAATATGGATTTCTGAGACATAATGTACCTTTTAATGTGTATTTTAATATGTCGAAGATTTTCAAGACTACATGTTCAGTGCAAGATGTATTTATCATTAAGAAAAATGTGCATGCATTGACAAAATAGAAGCCTTTATTTCTTTAACTATAAAGTAACCTTTATGCAATCATATTTCTTTTAACAAAAATATAATCCGAATGCTTTTAAACTTGTTTCTTGAATATCAGCTGCTTTACACGTGTAAGACAAGTCAAGTGCTTTAATTGACGTCATCCCCGCGCGCATGTTATGTATGAGTTGCATTCTTAGAATGTCCTTTGAATGATTCTTCATAGTATAAGAGAAAAGTGCTAACTAAAAATACATATTTTCGTAATCACTTCCCGAAATATCAGTTATATGTTATATGCAAGAAACAGAAATTATAGAATCAAGCACTGGTTGTCGTAACAGGTAAAAATATCTATCTCTCGGGTATCTGTCCAGTGGAAACTCGACAGAGGCTCGTTAACGCAGTTAACAGTTACCCTCGAGCCAGATATTCCGAAAAGAAAAATAATACTTAAAGACTTGATATAAATATAACTGTTTACACACACGTGTAAAAACATTGATAAGCTTTTTTACGCGATTATAATTTCCAGGAGGGGAAAATCATGCGTCATGACTTCATATTCAGTACAAGTACTCCACAAGATAACTCTGATCTTCCCGATCTACCGTATGGAAGAGGCGGCGCTTGTAGTGCGGAAGGATATTTCAGCATCTCCTTGCAAGGTACAGGGCTGAAATTTAGGAATGAGGTATACATATTTCATCTTTTAAGCTACATGATTTCTGATGTAGACTTGATGATTTGCTGTTATTCAGGGACATTTTTATGAAAGTACGACAATAATCAAGTTTCGTATTTATTCGATAAAAACAATAAGCGACAACATTTCGTTATGATGGAACGTAAACAAAAATGTTTTATGACTACAAACATTAATGGGAACAAGCCTTCAATTACATTTAGCCGGTGCTAGGAGGCTTGAGAGATGTTGCATTGTTTCATTATCTCTCATGAACAGACACAATCAAATATATGAAAAAAGAATCCTAAAGAATGCCAAAAACGACAAAATTGCAAATGTTGTCAGCTCGGATGATTGAGTCTGTTCATGGACGGCACTTGAAAGTGCAAGCTACCATCCAAGCCCCCTAGCACCTGCTTTAGCATAAGTCAACATCTAAACATGAATATGGTGACATTTTGAATTAAGTAACATACCCAAGTAAAACAATGCGTGTGTCCTAAATGAGAAAACAATGGGTAGAACTCTAAATAAAATGGAATTTTGAAAGAGGGTCAGAAGTAATGAATCCTGCATATCTCGGACAAGTTGCCAAAGACATATTTAAAAAGCAGGCAGCTCATCCAAATGGTGATTATTTTGTATTCATGTAGGAAAACTGGAACCACGCGACTAGATACCACAAACATGTATTTTATAGCATGTTATAATGAATAGCATTTGCCATGGTGACATATAGGCCCATCGGGCCGGGTGCCTAGTTTATGTTTACTTATATGATATGTATATTTGTAATTATGTCAATGCACATGTCACGATAATAAATAATTTACTTACTTACTTACTTACTTACTTGTACACACAATAATAATAATAATAATATCGTGCTGAACGATCTTCAAGGATCGAAAATATAAATTATTTGATAAAATGTACGGGGCGACTAAATTTGTCTTGATAATATGACAATAAACTTGCTGACGACATCTTTTCTTCTTCTTCATCTTATTCAGGTTGAATGGATTACAGATGGTCATATACCAACAATAACAAATTTTCAAAGAACCATCGACAACAACATGATATCTGCAAACTGTGGAGGTGGCTGTGCCCGGTGCGATCCTAACGGTGAATTGTTTATCGCCTACAACCAGAATGATGGCAAGTTATGCACATAGATTACTAAGGATATTTTTAATTTTTTACAAAAAATAAAATCATACTACTTTTTTGCACTTGGCATAATGAAACAAACGTTTTGATATACGCATAAAGTTTTATTCAGATAAAATTTTCTACTTTGCCTCTTTAAATAATGGCGTCATAATTGAATTGTGATACGACGGTTACTAAAATTCTATTTCATCTCTTACTTCGAATCTACTAGCCATACATATAATTCTCAGACGGATGGTATTGTGCAGAAAAAAGAGGAACATGTATATTGAGTCTTTTTTCAAAGTTGCGCTGGACAAAGTCTGAGATTAACTATGCATTCCATAACTTTATCTAAATTTCATGAAAATAAATATGAATCTGGAGGCATGATGCTTTAATCAACTAGTTTTCTTATAATTTTTATAGTGGTAGCAGACGAGAGTGCCACGAGTCCAAAGTGTGATTGACAGTGACCTTGTGTAATCCTAGAAGCTAATGAGCGACAAGTTGAAAAGATGTGATTTTATTCAGACATTTATACAAACGTTTTTATTTTGCTTTCATTATGGATTGTTTAGGATCTTTTACTAGTGTATTATCTGTTATTTTGAATGTGAAAATGTTCAAACGAAGAGGTTTTATATTTGTATCAATGGTCGACCTCAGTAGTATACATGTTTATCTCCATTGAGGACGAAAAGCCAAAAAACATATATTTCAATTTCAGTGAAAATCATTGCAATGCTTTTCAATCTTGGGTCATTTTTCACAATTAGACAATCATTTTGGAAAAATGAATTGAGCTAATGATTTGAAATTTTGCACACAAGTAACTGTTCTAGATCTGCATGAAATTGAAACATGAATCTCGAAAAAAATATTTCCAGCCCCGATTTTCAAAAACATCTCAGTGGAGTCCCTTTAATGGTGAGCAAAATTTTTGTTTTACATAAGCATAAACTGATTTAACTTGGTCATCAACGCATATATGTAGTAATTGTAGGCATATTCTTAATATACACCGGTCGTTGTCAAGAGAAAAAAACTTAAAAAAAAATTTACTTCTCTCACCATCCATTACATGATATATTTTTTAATTTAAATTTTGCAATTATGGAACCATTGCCGATTAAGAAATTAAAGATGGTATTTCATATAAAGATGGTATTTTTTGCTTACATCAAATAGTGTCCGATTTGAAGCGTAATTTGTATCGTTTGTTGACAAACTTGGCAGTTATATCAAATACTCTTTAATAATATGTCGTCAGTATCAACTATGCATTTTAATGCATTTACACCTCGATATTATTACAATGTATCAATTAAAAGTATTTCAGAATTATAGTTAATCAATTGTTTAGCTAAATAAGTGTTCTGTTGTCCGCATATTAAAGCTTTTTCATTAATTGTGTAACTCGTATTTCGTAATTGCATTGTGTTATAAGTTATATTTAATTCAATTTTCAATTCAAAATCTAATTGCATAAAGCCTAAAGGATTACAATTTAACATTTCATGATATGGAGCTGTGAGAGAGTGCATAAAATGTTTTTATAACAATCGATGTTATGTGTAACAAACATTAGAATTTAAACACAATATATTGCATTGTTTGTCTTGGTTATAATTCATATATACATATTACGTAAATAATGCTGTTCCTGTTGTTGTTTAAGGGGTAAGTATAAGTGTGCTGCTGTTATTCTTGTTTTAGGTGGTGAGTGTCTTGTTGTTGTTGTAGTAGTTTTACGGTGGTGAGTGTAGGTGTGTTGTTGTTTTGTTTTTTGTTTTTTGTTTTAGGGGGTAAGTGTGGGTGTGCTGCTGTTGTTCTTGTTTTAGGAGGTGAGGTTGGGTGTATTGTTGTTGTTGTTGTAGTTGTTTTACGGGTGTGCGTGTAGATAGGTTGTTGTTGTTTTAGGGGGTGAATGTAGGTGTGTTGTTGTTTTTGTTTTAGGGGGTAAGTGTGGGTGTGCTGCTGCAGTTTTTGTTTTAAGGGGTGAGATTGGGTGTATTGTTGTTGTTGTTGTTTTACGGGGATGCGTGTAGGTGTGTTGTCATTATTTTAGGGGGTGAATGTAGGTGTGTTGTTGTTGTTTTAGGGGCTGAGTGTGGGTGCGTTGTTGTTGTTGCTTTCGGGGTGAGTGTGGTGTGTTGTTGTTGTTTTAGGGGTGAGTGTGTGTGTTGTTGTTGTTTTAAGGGATGAGTGTGGGTGTGTTGTTGTGTTGTCGTTATACGAGGGTGAGTGTGTTGCTTTTTTTTGTTGCTGTTTAAGAGGTTGGGTGTGCGTGTATTGTTGTTGTTGTTGTTGTCAACAAATTGTGTAATATATTTCGAACACTGAACTATATAATTATCTAAACACGATACCTAAAACTTGCTTCAGTGTTATTCCTAAAAACATGTATAGTTTTATCATTACAAAAGCATACCACAACATAAGAAGTACAGTTATTGTATTACATGCCTCTGAACTAATACCTTATTTATCTAATAACGGAGCATTTCTTTTAATATGTTTAAAGATAGTTTTAAATTCTTCCGTAAAAAAATAAAACTCATACAAAACGCTTATATTTTAAATCATGATGATTCATATATTATATTTTTTTAAATATAAAAAATAGGATTAAAAAGGACCCATATTTACTAATTTAATTATAGGTAACTTCGACAAAATATTCTAAATCAATCGAAATGTCTAAATGTTTACCTCCAGCCGCTGTGGATTTGTTTGTTGTATGCACTTTAGATATGGTGCCACTCTGGTGTATACTTACGGGCTCATTTTCTCACTGCAATTGCACCGTCCGCTTAGCTCAATATGTAGAAATGTAAATCGGTCGATCCGGGTTCGATTCCTGAACTGTGCGTGCCATTTTCGTTGTGATTAATCATGAAATTCTTTCTACGCTCATTCGCACTGTACATCTGTTCTGGCATGTACAGAAGAAATAGGTTCCTTGTGAAAATGAAGGCATCAAGTACTTGTAAACTGTTTGGCAGCTTGCCAAGTAACGATGCGGGGGCTTTACTATCCTCTGGTAAATTCATTGTGGCTTACTGCTGTAAACAGCAACACCATAATCGCATTCGTACGCCCAGCAAGTTACGCCGGTATTTTACCGTGCAAACAACTTTGATCTGACACATAAGAGCCGCTCAAGTGTCTCCATTGAGTGATTCATGAAATTATTTCTAATCTTAATTACAGAAAGACCATTTTAGCATATTTTATGTGGTTGTTGCTTTCGTTGTTGTTCTTAATGTCAATCAGTGCATAAATATAAAGATTTAATAAATTTTAACAAATTTCAGCCGAAGAAATAAGTTGTGTTATGTAAGTCTTAGATAATGCAGTATAAAATTTTATTTTTCTTTATTTTGTTTTAAAGCATAGCATCAAAAAAAAGAAAGAACCGAATCTTGTTGTTTTACTTTGAGTACCTATAAATAAAATGTATGTATTCTTAAAGATCCTGTAACTCAATTTTGTTATGGTTTAATTTCATAATTATGATGCTCCAATGAAGATTTAATAATATTATAAGTTCCAGAAAGCACTATTTGTAAAGATATTACCGAATTGACATCTCATGTAAATAAAGTAAAGGGGGTTATTAGAAATTTATTTTTTATAAAGTCCGAGCCAATTTTTTCAAAAACAAATGAGTGAATATATTTTACTGATTACAAAAAATGCGCTTAAACATTTGCAGTACATGATAAACATATTCGTAAATGTTTGAAAATTGTTTTTAGTAGAATAATTATATGCCTATAAAAAATCACTGAAGTGTTGTTACATTCTTTATTACAACATACAGGATCTTTAATGATATTTTCTTATTTATCGAACATATATGCTTAAAACTAAATAAAGAGACATTTATTTACTGTTGTACATTTTGTTTTTAAATCATATAAAAGTATCTACGCAATCAGTCATTAAAGCTTTGATTAACTTCTTAACTTCGTTATATCTTTTGTTATTTATCACCATCCTTCTTTAAAGTTAAAGTCAAGAGTCCCAAATTACTACCAGTCATGTGTCTTTTCCCTTATCTTTTACTGTTCTAGCACATAACTTAGTGTTGAAACGGTCTCAACAAAAACGTTAATGTGAAACTGCCAAAATATATAAGTAAGTGTTGAGATGGCCAAGCAAAAACATAAATTGTTAATGTGAAATTGTCCAAACATATAAATTAGTGTTGAAACGGCCAATACATGTACGTGTTGAAACGGCCTCAGCAAAGTCGTTAATGTGAAACATCCCAAACATATAAATTAGTATTGAAACACTCCCTGCAACAACTAGTGTAGGACAAAAGCGTCCCCGGACAAAAGCCCTCTCTCCCAAACATGACAAGGCGGACTAAAGACCTCCCGTGAAAATAACAGGGCGGACTAAAGCCCTGCCGTAAAAATGACTGGGCGGACAAAAGCCCTCCCGTGAAAATAACAGGGCGGACAAAGGCCTTCTAGCAGCATAAACATATATGTACGTTGAATAGCTTGTATTTTCTTTTCAATGTACTCAACATATTAAAATTGTATTCATGAATATATTTTATTCCATGGGCATAAACGTGTTTGTATGAGCTTAAGCACATTCCAGACCTGCATCTTAATAATAAGTGCTAATATCTGTAAGTGTATATTAATTCACGTAAATATGAAAGGATTACTTTCAAACATATATGTTTTGATATTAATATGTTGAGTGCATTGAAAAGAACACAGGTATTTACCATACATATATAGTGGTGTTACGGGAGGGCTTTTGTCCTCCCAGTCTTTTTCACGGGAGGGCTTTTGTCCGCCCAGTCTTGTTTACTTTTTTTACGGTAGGGCTTTTGTCCTCCTTGTCATTTTTGAAGGGGATGTCCGGGAGGGCTTTTGTCCGTTTCCCTGCAAATACATGTACGTTAGTCGTCAGTGGCGGATACAGAAGAGAGTTGACTGTGGGGGGCTGACATATTGGTGGCAGATTTTTACAAAAAGTAGAGAAAATAACATAATGATAGACGAAAAGCGTGTTTTTTTAAGTTTGAGCCAGCATCGCCAATCTCCTTGAATGTACCCCAAGATAATCACAGCCTGATTTTTTACAGTATATTACTATCAAAATACAGAATGTGCCTACTCTATTATTGCCAGCATATTGCCAGCCTATGCAACGGCGTAGATGTGGGAGGAGTGACCCTCCCATGGACTGACGGAATTTATGAAATCTGAGGTTGAAAATAGTGTATTTTCCTTCACTTTCTAAAGCTTTTTGTTGCATATTATTTATTGTTTAATATACAGAATTTTTTTCTTTTTGTTTAATTTTAATTCACGTCATCAAGTTGCATCATAAATATTAATTATTATTATTCAATGAGGATTGTTTCATCAATGAACCTTTTTAGATATAGGGAGAACATTACTATTTAAGAATATTCAAGGCATATAAATGCAACAACCATGTAGAAAAATATTATTAAAACGAGTGACAAATAATTTCAATCTGGCTATGTAAAGGTTTTTAAAATTTCTCGAGCAATTTTAACAATTTAATGCGGAGAGAACTTAGTAAGTTGGTTACTTAAGTTATGTCATGTTAACAGTATGAATATACTTTAAAAATGAAGAAACAGTCAAGTTTGTAGTAAAAGCAGTTATTCAAAAGAAATTCCTTACAATCAACATTGATAAGACCTTTGGCAAAGAAAACAGCAAAACAAAGACAGAAAAATTATATTGTACTTTGTAAAGCACCTCTTTGCTACTACAAGTAGTTTTTACTGTATTTTATAAATTAATCAAGCTTATCTAGTATGCCACTTTAACCTTCAAGTCATCCAAGCAACTGTAAACTAATAAATATCTCAGGCAGGAGATTAACAACAGGATGATATCAATTAAATATTTTGATAAGGGAGTACACCACTGCCAATTGATGATGATGAGGAGGAGGAGGATGTAAGTGAAGGTTGTGGCGGGGATGATGATTATGATAATGATGATGGTACGTCACCTTAGAAACACTTCTTAACAAGACATATAATGCTAAGGTAAGCAAAAAGTATGTAATTGGGTAAACAATAATTCAACTGATATCAAAATACAAATCTTCATCAACAACTCTGCATATTCTGTCCAAAATTGAAATACAGTAGCTATAAATACAAACATTTAGGAAATTGAGCCAATATCTAGGTTTTAAATATGCAGTTTGATCTATCTTTAAAAACTGTAGGAAACCAAGGTCAAAGAAACAAATTGCTTCTGCAACCGTATTTATGGTCAAAAAGATGTAGAGGTCCATTCGACAATACTTCATGCAAAATCTGAGCTCTACTGCTTTCTTTGTCATTGTATCCAATACTCTACACTACCTACTCTACTACTTTTCTCTACTCTACTCTATAATCTTCTACCCGCCCTTTTTCTTTTCCGCTACACTAGACCTCTCCTCTACTCTTCGCTACTCTACTGTACTCTACACTCTGTCCTCTCCTCTACTTTCCTCTGTCTTCTTCTACTCTATTTGACTCTAAGCTACACACCTTTAATTTGCTCTTCTGTCGTCTCCTTAACTATTTTCTATACTACACTCTACACACCTCTGTTCTACTATACACTCTAACCCCAAGCCTCTTCTCTACACTCTACTATTCTCTAACCCCCAGTCCTCTCCTCTACCTTCTCTCCACTACAGTCTAATCTACTCTACTGTTCTCTACTTTTCTTTCCTCTACTCATCTCTAACCTACTCTACTCTTCCCTACCCTCCTCTCCTCTACACTCTACTGAATTCTTCTCTAAAATATACTGCACACCACTACTCTACCTTCCTCTCTTCTACTCTACCCTATTTTTCTCTTCTCTACTCAACATTTCTCTACTCTAATCTACTGTAGTCTTCCCTTCTCTACTCTACTCTACTCTAATCCCTTCTACTTTCTTCTACACTCTTCTTTTCTTTACTCTTCTATTATCTATACTACACATATATACTCTTTTTTTTCGGTCCTCTTCTCTGAAGTCTATGCTTCACATCTCTACTCTCTTTTCCAAGCTTCTTTTTTTACTATCCTTTCCCCTACTCTCCTCTCTTTTTCTCTATTAAACTCATTTCTTCTCTCCTCTACTCTAATTAAATCTACTCCACCTTTCTCTATTCTACTCTACTCTCCTCTTCTCAACTCTATTCTACTCTACTCTATCCTACTTTTCTCTACCCTTTACTCTCGCCTCTACTCTAAACTATTCTCTACTACTCTTCCCTCTCTTCTACTCTTCTTTTCTTTTTTCTATTATATTCTACTCTACTTTTCTCGACACCCTATCCTCCTCTTTTATACCCTACTCTACTCTGCACTTTACTCTTCTGTCCTCTTCTCCCTCTCTTCTCCTTTACTCTCCTCCCCTGTAATGTCCTGTCCTCTACTCTACCCTCGACTCATCTACTCTCACTTCAAATCTCCTTTCCTCCACTGTCCTGTACTCCACAGTCTTCTGTTCTCTCCAATTTCTCTCCCTAAAATTTTTTTTTTTTTTTAAAAATAACAGCTTTAAATTTTTTTTAAAAAGATCTTAACAGAATTTGTAACTCCTATTTAGGATAATTCTAAAATTTAAGGGGTTAAAGAAAGTTAAATACAAAACTTTGTTTTTCTCCTGATTGGGGCCTTTTTTAAAAAATTTTTTTTAAAAATAATAAAGCTTATTGTTAAAAAGGGGGAATAACCACTTTTAATTTTTATGACAATATGTTTTGCATTCCTTTTGGGATTTATGGAAACGACAACAATAAATTTAAAAAATTTTGTAATATGTTAGCTTTATTTAAAGGGTTTTCCCCCTTTTTTTATTTCGGGAAAAAACTGAAAGAATTTAAAACAATTTAGTAAATTTTTTTTAAAAAATTTAAATTGGGGAAAATAAAAATGTCTGAATCAAAGTACTTCGGAAAAATTTAAAAAACAACTCATTTGTTCCCCTTTAAATGAAAAGATGCATTATAATTTAAAAAATAATGCTTTAAAAAAAAAATTTTGAAATTAATTTTTAAAAGGAAAAAACAAAAGCTTTTATAATTAAATTAAAAGAAAGAAAACCAATTTTTTGGGGGCAACCCTAGAGAATTTTTTTTACCCAAAGTTGGCATGCGTGAAATAGTTTTTCCCCGGGGAAGGGTTTTTTTTAAAAAATGAAAGGGGCCCCCCCTGCAAATTTAAAGTGAAATGATATTAAGGGAATAAAATTTAATGATGAAAAAATAAAGAATAAAATATAGGAAAGCTGTAGAAAAGTGGGGTTTTTATTTTTTTGGGGCTGTAAATTTAAAATAACAAATAAAGAAACAGATCAAAAAGTAATAATATACAAATAGAAGGGAAAAAAGTGCTTTTAAAAGAAGAAACGAAATGCCCTACATAAACCCTAATATCAAAACATTATTTTAAATCTGTATTTTTTATTTTCCCTTCGTAAATTTCCCACAAAAGGTAAATTTAAAATTCCATGTCTCAGATGATATTTGCCCAAAAAATAAAATATAAGTAAAGAATTTTTTATCATCGAAAAAAAGAGCTAGCCCAAAGCAACAAATTTCGTAAGAAAACATAAAGTCAAAAAATGGCCGGGAAATTTAAAAAGTGAAAAAAAAAATTTTTCATAAATTCAGCGTTTTCAAAATTAAATTTTATAAGGATTTATTTCTGATTACATATTAAAAGAGGTGGACTTATACAACAAAACTTTTAAATCTTTTAGTTTTTTAAAAAAAATTAAAATTTTACAGAATTCAAAAGGAAAAAAATTTAAAAACACAAAAATTACCATTTTAAAAACATTAAGGGGAAAAACTTCGATTTAAAATTTCTGGGCAATAGTTAAAGATTTTAAGGTTTTAATTAGGGCACCACATGATTAGCTAGTTTGTTGCCGTAAAAGTTTAAAAAGTAAAATAGAAAAAAATCAAATTTAAAAACTGAAATCCAGTTAAAAACCAAAGGAAATATCTAGGGTAAAAACAATATTCTAAAATAATTTTTTTAAATTTTTAAGGTTATATACCTGATTTTTATGATTTTAAAATCGCATTATTTTCAAAGTTAATCCATTGGGGTTTAATTCAATTTTAGTTTTTTTTGTTTTTAAATTTAAAAAAATAAAATTTGTTTTGGGTTTTAATGTTTGGGATTTTTTCAAACGAATACCTGTACAAAGGGGAGTGTTTTTTCAGTTTTCCCAAAATATACATTGATTTTAGTAAATTTTATATGGGTTTTAAAAAATAATTTTAAAATGAATATAATTTGGGCTTAATTGTTTTTTAAAATAATAAAGTGAAAAACCATAAAATTTAAAACTTATGTATTAAAAGTTTTTTTTTGACCTCCCCCTTTTAAAGGGGAAATAAAAGGTTTAAAAAAGGTTTTCAAAGTTTAAAAATTTGTAGTTATCCCCTTCTTTTTTTACAATTTTTCTTTATTTGAATTTTTTTTAGCGCTAAATGAAAATTTTCCCAAAAAATAAAAAAATTCTCTGGGAAATTTAAAATTAAAATAATGATTAAAGTAAAATTAAAAAATTAAAATTCTTTAAAGATTTTTTAATTTTACCAAATTTCTTAAAAAAAATTCCTGTTTCAAAAAATTTAACATTCCAAAATGTATTTCCCATTAAATTTTTAGTTTAAAATAATTAAAATTTTGTATTTTCATTTGTATTGTTATTATTATATGGTGAAAGAGGGGTTATCAAAAACCCAAGTTTTAAAATTTTTGTTTTTGGGGTTTTTGGTTTTAAATTTGTTAAAAATAAATTTTTTATTTTTAAAAGGGGAAAATTAAATTCTAATTAAAATTTTATTTTAAAAAATCCTTTTGAGTAAAATTGGAAAAATAAAAAATTATTTTTTGAAAAAAGGGACTTTATAAAGGGGTAAAAGTCCTAAAATTTTGGCTTTTATAACTCTTTAGTTTAAAAAATTGCTAAACAGGGCGAAATCTTTTAAAAGGTAAAATTGAGTTTTTGTTGAGTACGGTTGGGGGGGGATAAATTCCACACTAACACATATTTTTTTGGCATAAAGGGGTTAAATTTTCTTCCCGTAAAATTTTTTTTATATAGGTTTTAAAACCCAAAAAATTTTAATTCAAAACTTTAACATTAACAACAAAAATAAAAGTAAAGAAAAAGGAAAAATTTTAAATTTTTTAAAGGGCCTGAATGAGGGTTTCAAAACATGCTCTTTTAACCACACTGTCAAATTTAAAATTTTTTAAATAAACAAAGACAGGGAAAATTTGATCAATAATTTTTTTTTACAAACTTAAAATGTTTTAATTCCCAAATTTTTTTTATTTTAAAAAAAATTTTCAAACTCTTTCCCCAAACGTTGGGGGGCCTTTTTGTTAATACAGGTTTTAACTACCCTTTTTGGGAATATAGTAGAAGGAAAAGATTTGGAAAATTTTTGCCAAAAAGTAAAAGGTTTTTTTTTTTAAAAAAATTTTAAAAGGGTTAAATTACAAAAAATGATCATATTCTGTCCTGCTTCGATACTACTAGGTAATCATGCTTGTTTGTTCAAAAACAAAGTTCAAACAATTATATTAATGAAGTGTCGGGGTTATCTATGTGTCGGAGTTATCTGTCCAAACAGTAGAGGAAAATAGTGTAGAGGAGAGTAATTGGAAAGTAAAGAGTACAGACGAGAGTGGAGTACAGGCCAGTAAAGGACAGGAGAGTTGAAGTGAGGGTAGAGGAGACGGGGGTAGAAGACAGGACAGGAGAAGAAAGGACAGAAGAGTAAAATATAGTGTAAAGTAGGGTAAAAGAAGAGGAGAGGAGAGTGTAGATTAGATGAGAGTAGAATAGAGTAGAAAATAGGAAAGGAGAGTAAAACCACCCCCACCACCATCATCATAATCCGTTTCCTCCTCCTCATCATCATCAAAATCATAATAGTTATCATCCATATCATCATTATCCATTCCAAAATCTTCATCCATATCAATGATAAATATTACCACCACTAGGAAAATTATCATCATCAATACTTAAATTATCATCATAACCATCATTGCATTCAACAGTTTAATCAGTATCATTTAGGTCATCAAAACTTTCATACCAATCATCATTATCATTAAAGTTTTTTATGATTATAAGCATGAATTAAGAGTTTTACAAGACGGACGGTAGTGACAAGTAAAAAGGATTTAATATGAGTCATGTGTAAGGGTAAAGAAGGCACTAGTGTTTAAGAAGAAGTGAAGTTACTTTGGTATAACATGTGAATAAGAGATTATACATGTACATAAGTGTTCGGTAAGAGGGAAAAATGATAAAATTGTTATAATAAGACTAATGCGTGGCGCAGCGTCGTTTAAACACTATTTTAAAATGTTTGGGCCGTTTGACACTAACGTGCAAGTATTTGCGTGGGGTATTTCAACACTAATTAAAATGTTTGGGTCGTTTCACACTAACGTACATGTATTTGCATGGGGTGTTTCAACACTAATTTATGTGTTTATGTGTTCCAACAGTATCATATATATTTGGGCCGTTTCAACACTAACTTATATGTTTTTGCCGTTTCAACACTAACTTATATGTTTGGGCAGTTTTAACATCAACTTATATGTTTGTGCTGTTTCAACACCACTATTAATTACGATCTTTTGGCAGTTTCACATTAACGTTTTTGCTGTGCCTTTTCAATCCTAACTTATATATTTGGGCCGTTTCAACACTAACTTGTATGTTTTGACCGTTTCAACACTAAATTATATGTTTCGGCTGTTTTACGTTAAAGTTTTTGCTGGGACCATTTCAATACTAACTTATTTGTCTGGGCCGGTTCCCAATTACGTTTGTGATGAGGTCGTTTCAACACTAATTTATGTGCTAGAACCGTAAAAGGTGAAGGAAAAGACACATGGCTGGTAGTAATTTGGGACTCCTTCTGCTTGACTTTGACTTTTAAGAAGAATGGGGTGAAACAAATAAAGATACACGTCGTTTAATAAATTAATCAAAGCTTTAATGACTGATTGCGTAGATACTATTTCATATGATTAAAACCTTAACAAAATGTACAACAGTACATAAATCTTGACTCTTTATTTAGTTTTAAGCATATTTGCTCGACAAATAATATTAGAAATACCATTAAGTTTACATCTACTTTATTTTTAAGTTCGTAAAGGAAAACAACAAGGTTGGGTTCTTATTCTTGCGAATCTATGCTTCAAAACAAAATACAAAAATACATTAAATATGATACTGCAATATCTAAGACTAAATTAACGAAACTTATGTCTTCGGCTGAGATTTGTTCAAATTTATGAAAACTTATTCATGCATTCCCTGACAATAAGAACAACAGCAGCAACAACAACAACAATGATGCTAAAATGGTCTTTCTTTAATTTAGATATAAAATGATTTCATAAAAACATTCAATGAAGACACTGCGGCGGCCTTAGTGTGTCAGAACAACGTTGTTTGGTAGAATGCCGACTTAACGTGCTGTGGTGCGTATAAAATTGATGGTGGTGGTGTTGGTAGTTTTCAGCAGTAAGCCACAATGAATTTACCAGAGCAGAGTTAAGCCACCGCATTGTTCTTGGGCAGGCTGTCAAGCAGTTTACCAGAACTGTTTGATTCCATTTTCACAAGGAACTGATAACTTCTGTAAATGCCAGAAAAAAGGTACAGTGCAAATGGCCGTAGAAAGAATTTCATAATCATAAACAAAAGTGACCTACACCGTCCAGGAACCAAACCCGGATCGCCCAATTCACGTTTCTACCTATTGAGCTAATTGGACGGTGCAAATGCAGTGAGAAAATGAGCCCGTGACTGTACACCAGAGTGGCGCCATATCTAAAGTGCATACAACAACAACATCCTTAGCGGATAGAGGAAAACATTTACACACTTCACATGATTTTAAGTTACCTATAATTAAATTTGTAAATATAAGTCCTCTTCAATTTTTTTTTATATTTTTATTATCTGAATCATCATGATTTAAAAAATAAGCTTTATATGTGAGTTTTATTTTTTTACTGACGAATTTAAAACTATCTTTAAACACATCTATTAACAGAAATGCTCCGTTATAAGATAGATAAGGTATTAGTTCAGAAACATGTAATACAATTATTGAATATCTTCTATCGCGATATGCTATTGTCATGATGAAAATAGATATGATTTTTAGGAGTGAATTTCACTAAAGCAAGTTGTAGGTATCGTGTTAAGAGTGCTCGAAGTATGTTACACAATATGTTGACAACAACATCAACAACAACAACAACACACCAACAGTCACCCCCCTTAAACAACAACACCAACACTCACACACTAACCCCCTCAAACAACAACAACCCACCCACGTTTACCCTCTCAAACAACAACGTTAACAATAACACTTCAACACTCACCCTCTCAAACAACAGCAACAACACTTTAACACTCATCCCCTCAAACAAGAACAACAACACACCCACACTAAATCAACAACACCAACAACTATTTACATCATATGTATATATGAATAATTACCTAAACAAACAATGCAATATATTGTGTTTAAATTATAATATTGGTTACACATAACATCGATTGTGTTCCATATTATGAAATGTTAGATTGTAATCTCCAAGACTTTATGCAATTAAATTTTGAATTGAAAATTGAATTAAATATAATTTATAACACAAGGCAATTACTCAATATGACAGAACACTTATTTCAACATCTTATATTGCAGTATGCTTTTTTCATGATGAAAATTTACATGTTTTATAGGAGCGAATATCGCTAAAGAAAGTTGTAGGTATCGTGTTTAGATATATAGTTCAGTGTTCCAATAAAGTGCACAATTTGTTGTTGACAACAACATCAACAACAACAACAAAACACCCACAATCACCCCTAAACAACAACAACAACACCCACCTCTGTAAAATAACAATAACGCCTTATTCACACTCATCACCTAAAACAACAACAACAACAAAGCCACACTCAACCCCGTAAACAATAACAACAACACATCCACACTCACCCTTAAGACAACAACAACTACAACAACACATAAATATGCGGACAGCAGAGCACTTATTTAAATTATTTTGCTGAACAATTGATTAACTATAATTCTGAAATACTTTTAATTGATACATAACAGAAAATGGAGATGTAAATGCATGTAAAATGCATGGTTGACACTGACACACAAATTATTAAAGAATATTTGATATAACAGCCAAGTTTGTCAGCAAGAAGTACAATGTAAATACACTAATTGCGCTTCACATTGGACAATATTTGATGAAAGCAAAAATACCATTTTTTGTTTGGCAATTGTTCCATATAGGAACTTTTAGCATTGCCGAATTTAGATTTAAAAAAATATATCAATAATCATCACATGTAAAAGTGATAGAAGAAAATTGTTGATTTTTTTTCTATTGACAACGACCTTCAATTACTGCATATATGCGTAGATGACTGAGTAAAATTAGTTATTAGTAATTATGTAAAACAACATTAAAAGTGACACTATTGAGATGTTTCCGACATGACGGGGCTGGAAATATTTTATCAAGATTTATGTTCCATTTCATGAAGATCTAAACCAGTGACTCGTGTGAAAACTTTCAGATCTTTAGCTCACTTTTTTTTCCAAAATAAGTAATGTAATTGTGAAAAATGACCCGAAATTGAAAAGAATTGCAATGATTTTTACTGAAATTTGACAAAAAAAGAAGACAATTACAATTCTTAACTTATTACTGTGCATATTTCTTTTGCATATCTTTCTGATATAAATGTATCCGTTTTAATTTGTAAGAATTTTAAGTTTATGAGTTAAGACTTTTCGACCTCAGTCGAGATCCTTTTATGTAAGATACATACTACTGAGGTCGACCATTGATACAGGTACAAAACCTCTTCGTTCACAACATTTTCACATTCAAAATTACGGATAATACACTATTAAAAGATAACATATAACCCAAAATGAAAGCAAAAATGAAAAACGTTTGTATAAACATCTGAATTAAATCACAACTCTTCAACTTGTCATTAGCTTCTAGGATTACACAGTCACTGTCAATCACACTTTGGACTTGTGGCACTCTCATCTGCTACCACTGTTGCTTCTATGATAACACAAGTCACTGTCAATTACACTTTGGATTTGTGGCACTCTCATCTGCTACCACTGTAAAAAGTATAAGAAATTAGTTGATTAAACCATCATGCCTCCAGATTCCAGCCTCATGAAAATTTTGACTTTGACTTGCAATCTACGTAAAATACTAAAAGGAGGTCAAATTTTGCAAAAATGGCTCCTACTGCGGTAGTTATGCAGTGGAAATATGGTGATGAATTCTGCAAAATCATTCATAAAGCGAACAAAACTGGTAAATTATTTCTTGAATCTTGACACTTTTTAATATCTCTCAAAATTGTCATGTATTTGAGCCTCAATTATAGACATTTTCAAGTCAATATACCAATTCATCTGATAAATCACAGTTCCGCCACTTTGAAATGATACAAAATGTAAGATTCCAGTTCTTATTGATGTATTTGGCAAAGTAACCTACATAATAAGGTTAAATATTTTGCCTCTTTTTTAACTAAGAAAAAGAATCCGTACTCTTTACGAAATGCATACTTTCATCGGGAACCCAAACGGGAACACATTCCGTACCACTTTTAACTTTAAAATTTGGCCCGGGTTTATTCTAGGGGTTTCCCTATCGAAACTTTTTGGGGGTCCTTTTCCGAAAAGCCCTTCGGATAAGGACAAAACATGTTCCGATTGGGATTTATTCTTTTTTACGGTAAAAAAAGCGAAGGAAAATGCGTTTTAAAATCTAAAGACTTTGGGTCCAGACCCATTTTAAAAAAAAAAAACCCTAAAAAAACTTTTTCCCCAAAAAAACCTTTTTTTTAGACATTCAAACTCAATACAACCGCTAAAAAATTAAGGGAAAATGGGCCAAATCGTTTTAAATTTAAAAAAATGAGATTTTTAATTTAAAAAATTTTAAGTAACCTCAAATTAAAAATTCTTTTTATGACCCCCATTATTAAAAGGAGGAAAAAAAAAGAACTTTTTACTTAAAAATTTAAAACTTTCTGCGTAAAATCAAAACGGGATGTTTAAATTTATGCCAATTGCTTCTTTTTTAAAAAAACATAAAACCGATATTTTTTAAAAAAAGGGGAAAAAACAATTCTTTACCCTTTTTAAAAGGACTTTTTTAAAAAATTATTTTCGGGCAAAAGTAATGGTTTTGGTTTTTGTGAAAAGTAAAAGAAAAAACACAAAATTTAAACATCCAAATTTTTTATTTTTTTTTTCCCTTTTTGGGCAAAGGGTTTCGGGGGAAACCTTCCCCCGAAAACAAAACCCCATGACAGAATAAAAACTTTTATTGTTTAAATTTAAAAAGCAATTTTTTCCGTAATAAAAAGATACTTATGTTTTAGGGGAAAAACCAATTCCCTCATCAAAATTTAAAAACCCAAATTTAAAAAACTTTTTTTTAAACACTTTAACTCAAAATTTGGAACCTTTCCCCCCTTAAAAAAAATAAATATAACAATTTGATTGTCAAATAAAATGCAATAATTAAAGAAATAAGAGCCATGTAACCGATAAAGGGAACCCATTCTCCCATCAAAAAATTAAACTTCAAAACACATTTTTTCTAAAGTGGAACCGTTCCCCCATAACAAATTAACAGATTATAACAATTGGATAGAATTAAAATGCAATAATTTAGAAATTCAGAGGCCATGTTACAAGGAAGAGGGGGAACCGTTCCCTTCATCGAAATAAAAAAAATAAATTTCAAAACTTAATTCTTAAACCCTCATTTTCTAAAGTGGGAAAACGCGTTCCCCTTAAACAAAACAGAAATAAACAATTTGATAGAATAAAATGCAAATAATTTTAGAAATTTAGACCCAAGGTTACCCGTAAGAGGGAACCGTTCCCTCATCAAAATAAAAAATAAATTTCAAAACTTAATCTCTTACCCATTTTCTAAAGTGGGAACCGTTCCCCCTTAACAAAAAACAGGTTTTCAAAAAAATTTGATAGAATAAATGGCAATATTAGAATTTTAGAGTCATGTTACCGGTAGGAGGGAACCATTCCCTCATGGAAATAGAAAAATAAATTTCAAAAACCTTATCTATAACACATTTTTCTAGAGTGGAACCGTTCCCCCTTAACAGGACAGATATAACAATTTGATAGAATAAAATGCAATAAATTTAGAAATTTCAGAGCCATGTTACCAGTAAGAGGGAACCGTTCCCTCATGGAAATAAATTTTTTTTTTTTTAAAAAACTTAAGTTATGACACATTTTTCTTAAAGTGGAAACCGTTCCCCCTAAACAAAACAGAAATACAATTTGATAGAATAAAATGCCAATAATTTAGAAATTTGGAGCAAAGGTTACCCGTAAGAGGGAACCGTTCCGTCATCAAAATAAAAAAATAAAAATCAAACTTATCTAATTTACCCATTTTCTAAAGTGGAACCATTTCCCCTTAACAAAAACAGATTAAAAAAATTGATAGAATTAAAATGCAATATTTTAGAAATTTAGAGCAAGGTTACCCGTAAGAGGGAACCGTTCCCTCATCGAAATAAAAAACAAAAATTTTCAAAACTTATCTATTAACACATTTTCTAGAGTGGAACCGTTCCCTCTTAACAAAACAGATATAACAATTTGATAGAATAAATGCAATAATTTAGAAAGTTTAGAGCCAGGTTACCGGTAGGAGGGAACCGTTCCCTCATCGAAATAATTTTTTTTTCAAAAAACTTAAGTATGACACATTTTCTAAAGTGGAACCGTTCCCCCTTAACAAAACCGATATAACAATTTTTGATAGAATAAAAATGCAATAATTTAGAAATTTAGAGCCAGATTCCGGTAGGAGGGACCGTTCCCTCATCCAAATAGAAAATAAATTTCAAATCTTATCTATAACACCATTTTCTAGAGTGGAACCGTTCCCCCTTAAAAAACAGGATACATGTATAGACAATTTGATAGAATAAAAATGCAGTAATTTAGAAATTCAGAGCCATGGTTACCAGTAAGAGGGAGCCGTTCCCTTCATCGAAAATATTTTTTTTTTTTGAAAAAAACTTAAGTATGACACATTTTTCTAAAGTGGAACCGTTCCCCCTTAACAAAACCGATTAAAACAATTTGATAGAATAAAATGCAATAATTTAGAAAATTTAGAGGGGCCAGGTTACCCGGTAGGAGGGAACCGTTCCCTCATCCAAATAGAAAATAAAATTTCAAATCTTTATCTATAACACATTTTCTAAAAGTGGAACCGTTCCCCCTTAAAAAAACAGATACAATTGTATAACATTTGATGGAATAAAATGCAGTAAATTTGAAATTAGAGCCATGTTTACCAGTAAGAGGGGAACCGTTTTCCCTCATCGAAATAATTTTTTTTTTTTCAAAAAAAACTTAAGTATGACACATTTTCTAAAGTGGAACCGTTCCCCCTTAACAAAACTGATATAACAATTTGATAGAATAAAATGCAATAATTTAGAAATTCAGAGCCATGTTGATTAGTAGTAAAAAAAAAAAAGAGGGAAAACCGTTCCCGTCATCGTGAAATAATTTTTTTTTCTAAAAACTTAAGTATGACACATTTTCTAAAGTGGAACCGGGTTCCCCTTAACAAAACAGATATAACAATTTTGATAGAAAATAAAATGCAATAATTTTAGAAATTTAGAGCAAGACCCGTAAGAGGGAACCGTTCCCTCATCGAAATAAAAACAATTTTTTAAAAATTAAGTATGACACTTTTCTAAAGTGAAACCGTTCCCCCTTAAACAAAACAGAAATAACAATTTTGATAGAATGGAAATAACAATAATCTAGAAATTTAGAGCAAGTTTACCCGTAAGGAGGGAACCGTTCCCTCATCGATATAAAAAACAAATTTCAAATCTTATCTATAACACATTTTTCTAGAGTTGGAACCGTTTCCCCTTTTATAACACATTTTCTAGAGTGGAACGGTTCCCCCTTAATAAAAACAGATATAACAATTTGATAGAATAAAATGCAATAAATTTAGAAAATTTTAGAGCGCCATGTAAATGGTAAGAGGGAACCGTTCCCTCATACAAAATAAAAAAATAAATTTCAAAAAACTTATCTCTTATCCATTTCTAAAGTGGAACCGTTCCCCCTTAACAAACAGATTTAAAAATTTGAATAGAATAAAAATGCAATAATGTTAGAATTTTTAGAGCCAGGTTACCAGTAGGGAGTGAACCGTTCCCTTCATCAAAATAAAAAATAAATTTTTAAAACTTATCTCTTATCCATTTTTCTAAAGTGGAACCGTTCGCCCCTTAACAAAAACAGATATAACATTTGATAAGAATAAATGCGATAATTTAGAAATTTTGATCAAAGTTAAAGATTGCGGACAGCAATGGAAAAGCTGCCATTGACTGTAACAATACCTGTATTTTTTTTCTTGAAAAAAAATGACAAGCTAAAAATGATGAAAATACACTAATTTGACATATATTTTTAGTTCAAGACCATTATGAGGCAAATTTAGTTTCAATTGCTAAATTTGAGGGGCCACAAATAAATCACTAAATAAGAAACATGTTTGACCTGATTATCATATGAAAAACAAATTTGATTAAATGCCTTGGAACTAAATTTCACTGCAATGAGATACATCTGTCTATTAAGTTTCACTTCAATAGCTCCAATAGGTAGACTGTGAGGCAGACAGACAGACAATCTGATTCTAGTAATATCGCACTTATCATCATAGTTGTGTAGGGTTTATAAAAATAATCTAGAAACAAGCCTCTTCGCATATGTTATAGCACAATTTTGTTTGTTTCATTCAACAGTTAATTTGCTTGTACTTTGGGTTTTGAAAGCCTGTGTGGATAAACAATCACTCTCAACATCTCTCTTCACAGCCATAGACAGGTATTTTTAATAAACAATTTTTATTAAGCTACCAAACGAAGTTACAACAGAATATGCCCATGTAAAAATCCAATTATTTTTCTGCCATTTTGAAGTCTTTTTCACAACAGTATCTGAAAATAAATAAGGATTTCATTTAACTTTTTTTTTCATTTCATTATTTGCTTGCATCTATCATTTCACAAAATAATCTTTTTCAAATTCTGGGACTTTGTAAGATACAAGTGAATGACTTAAAAAAAAACAGATAAAAATACATGTATATAAGGCCAAAAAACAAAAAACAACTTGTTTCTGGTCACAGTCCCCTAAATGAACAAGGTCAGTAGGTAGGGGATTTTTTGGGGGGTTGACTGTTAAACCGATGACATATATATGCAAAGTGCTGCATTAAATATAAATGGATCCCATGTCATTCTGACATATTTGGTCAGGGGTAAAATATACAGTCGGTCGGGCAGACCAGAAACAAGATTTTTTTTTTGGCCTAAGCAAAATACTGACAAAATGTTTTTAAATTAGGAATCATAAAAAATTTTGTTGCATGTTAAAGAATAATTCTTATATTACTTTTATTTTTTGTGTGAGATTGGTTCAAAAACAGGAATCCTTTACAAGAATTCTGTAAGATTGTACTAAGGTCAGGCTCACCAACTTTATATAAAATTATACATTGAGTGCATTGGATTTTGGCTGTGATGTAGGGGAAATTATGACAAAACAGAAGTATCTTTTAAAAAGATACTTGGACAAGAAATAAACTGTTTATTACTTGTCTTTTTTAAAACCACTTGTCCCTTACCACTGTTGTGTTCGAATCCCGACAGGGACTTTGGATTATTTTCTGTAAGGAAGCTATTCGGCTAGCTTTACGGAACGTCGGTGGCTTTACTTCAGGTGGGGCCAGTTTTCATGCTTGAAAAAAAATGCACGAAGGGGCACCTGAGTCTTCCTCCACCAGTAACGCTGGAAGGTCGCCAAAATGACGTCTATAATGTGTCGATGTAATGTAAAAAACCCAAATCAAAAGGCGAGAAGCCGGGATGATGGCCCTGAAATCGATCACCTGTATGTAGGCCCCCTGGGCGGGGGCCAAAATTTTGTCTCAAGGGCTTTTATTTGAAAAAAACTTTGGTATTTCACTTCACTAGAAAGATGTTTCATGCTTAATATTAAACTCTAGCTCTTTGAGTTTTTTTCTTTTTAAAGTTTTTAACTATATACATAATAAGGGAAAATCAATGGATCCCTGGGCCAGGGCCAATTTTGACGGCCCAGGGCCCTGATTTGAAAAAAAATTTGGTAGAGCACCCACTAGAAAATGTTTTCATGCTTTATATCTAAGCTCTAGCTATTTGGGCTTTTCTTAAAAGAAGATTTTTTAAGTTTGAACTATACAACAATTAAGGGAAAATCAATTTACCGCCCCCCCCCCCCCCCCCCCCCCCGGCAGGGCCAATTTTAACCCTAGGGCATTTATTTGAACGAACTTGGTAGACACTGACTAGATGATGTTTCATGCCAAAGATTTAAGCTCTAGCTTTTGGGGTTTTCTAAAAGGCAGCTCTAGCTTTTGGGGTTTTTTCTAAAAGCAGATATTTTTAAGTTTTTACTTTCTGTTGCCATGGCAAACCAGAGTTCTGCTTAGAATTAAATTCTTTTGAATAATTTTTAATGTTTACTACCAAAGGAAGCATTCCTGTGAAGTTTGGATGAAATTGGCTTAGCGGTTTATGAGGAGAAATGTTTAAATAAAAGTTTACAGATGGACGGATGCCAGACGAAAAGCGCATCAACAAAAGGCTCACCATGTCACTTTGTGAGCAGGTGGCTAACAAGCAAATCAAACTTGTCTTTTTGTATGCACTTGTTTTTCTGGGAAGTTTATTGTCTGCATCTGTTTAGAGTGTCATTTAATAACTCAGTAAATTCTACTATTGAATAAGATATTCACTAGAGAATTAATGAACATTTTTTAAAAGCAGTGAAAAATATTTATTGGGAAGAAGTTCACAGATCTAATATCTGAGGGAAATTTAAACTGAGCAAGCGTTTTTTCAAAGACCTCGGGAATTTTTGACCTTGACCTTTGACCTCAGAAACCATGGTTCATGTGCATGGACACTTGGGCTTTTCATAATGGTGACAGTTCTATAAAGTTTCATTAGAATTACCCCATAAATGTGTAGGAGAATATGGCTTGGACAAAGCACAAAGTTTCTCATCTTTAGTGACCGTGACCTTACATAATTATGTTAATCTAAATCACATGTTGTTTCGCACCTGTAGTCATGCTTTATGACCATTTGTGTTTCAATCCCTCAAATAAATGATAACAAAAATGGTCCAAATACAAATTTAAATTTTTTTAAATTTTAAAACTTTGACCCATATGTGTCAACTTGACCTTGGTCACAGGGGATCTAAAATTTTCCACCAGATACTCCGCCTCACAATGGTGATATTTGCGTGAAATTATATTGAAATCCCTTTAATGCCATGTAGAAGTGTTTGCTACAAACAAAGTGTTTTTCAGTTACTAGTAAGTGTAACCTTGACCTTTGACCTAGAGACCTGGTTCATGTGTGCGACACAGTTTCTCATACTGGTGAACATTTTCTATGAAGTAATTCATTAAAATTCCCCAATGAGTGTAGAAAAATTATGTTCCGGATAAAAATAAAAAAGTGTCTGTCCAGCCGCCCGCCAGGGGGGAAACTAATATATTAAAGAGAAACAAGAGGGCCATGATGGCCCTGAGGTCGCTCACCTGTATATAGGCCCCCCCAACGTTGCAGGGCCAATTTAACCAAGGGCTTTTATTTGCACAAACTTGGTAGACACCCATAAGAAGATGTTTTTCATGCTAAACATCTAAGCTCTAGCTCATTGGGCTTTTTTAAAAGAAGATTTTTTTAAGTTTTTACTATACAACAAAAAAGTCATATAGTTAAAAAACAATGACACCCCTGGGGCCGGGGCCAGTTTTGACCCCAGGGCTTTTAATTTGAACAAACTTTGTAGACACTTTTACTAGAAGATGTTTCATGCTTAATATCTAAACTCTAGCTATTTGGGTTTTTTCAAAAGAAGATTTTTAAGTTTTTGCTATACACATATAAAGAAAATCAATGACCCCCGGGGCGGGGCCAATTTTGACCCAGGTCTTTTTATTTGAACAAACTTTGTAGACACTCACTAAAAGATGTTTTCATTGGGCTTAATATCTTAACTCTAGCTATTTGGGGGTTTTTTCAAAGAAGATTTTTTTTAAGGTGACAACGGAGTCAATTATCATGAAAAATATAAAATTAGATTTTTTGGCTTAGTAAGATTTATCAACACCTATTCTGAAAACACATTCGTGATTTAATTTTTTGGAAAAAAGCAGTTAGTTCGCAAAAAATGTGTTTTTTTTAAAATGTTTTAAAACGGTACCATGTACCATTTTTATCTTGCTATTCGCGTAAACCTGTCAATTTAATCGATAACGCTCCGCCCCCTGTTGAGGCATCAATGAGGGAAATCGGTAGTTCCATATATCCGTGAATTATCGGTCCATACTGCTCGTAATTCATGTATCGTACAAATACCGTACATCTTTTATGAATATCGTCTACATTTTATTTGCATTTTTATAAAATAAGAAATTGTCGGCCAATGTACGTAAACATATAATGTATGAAACATAATAATTAAGCATAGCGGCAAATCGCACGACCACGGGGTTTGATTAAAAATATAGTTGCTAAAATATCTATAATGTTGTGAAAATAATTTTGTCTGTCCCGTTAATCTGATAGATATTACATTGAGTTTATGGACTTTTGTACGGATTCAACGGCTTGCTTTACATTCGACCTCGTTTTCTAACAATGTCAAGTAAAACAACAACAAAAACAGACCAACATTTTTTTATGTGAACGCCTTTATGACTTTGTGGTACGGTGTCCCTGACAAATTTCTAAACCATTTTAGATTGTTTAAGGATGATTATTTCTCTATGAATCAATAAAAAAGATATTAATATATATTATCAATGAATGCTTTGAATAAATTGTTCGCCAGTAAATCGAACACAGTTCTAATAAACCTGGGACAAAGTATGGAATTTATTGTATATCCCAGTAGAAACTGGATATTAGTATCTATACCGTGCATAGATGATTTTTCATTGATAATAGAAGTCAAGAAGATCAGATCATAATGATAGAGTTGATACCTTTTATTTCTATTAAAATATGTGAAGCATTTATATTCAATTTGGATGAAAAAATATATAATATCCCGTTCTTATTTGTACATCTACCGTGGCCTTTAACATACCGTCAGAAGCTCAGTTTTTTGTTATTTTAATTTATATTTTGACGGAATTTCATACACGAATACACAGACAGAGTGACACTGGTATAATATAATAATAATGCTGATGAAACTTTAAAAGTGAAACAATTAAATACCCCGCTAGCAGTGCGCAAAATACGTTCCATTTCCCCCCACACGAGTGCCTCAAATTTTTACCGAAAGTCACGTGACATGTGCGACGTGTAAATCACGTTAATTATTTGAAGAAATTTCTGTTATAAACTGATATAAATCAGCAACTTTTTAATTGGTCAGATGTCACTGGGTCATTAAATGTTGTTAGAGTATGTTACCGGCAACCAGTGACCCTCTCTGGTGCGATATTTGTGTATTATGCAATTTATTTAGCGTGATGAAACGTAGGGGTCCGAGAGAGAACAGCCGATTTATGACACTTCGTTTGATGCGGGTCGGACTAACTTTGAATCGGCATAACTTTTTTAATAATCAAGGCAATTAGGCATGCGGTTTAAAGCACATGAAAGGGAATTCTTTTACGGAGGGAACCGTGTCAGGGATTTTTGTTTGCTCAATCAGCGACTTAATTATCTTTAATTATGTAATATGTATGGTGGAAAAAAAAGTCGCATAAATTGTTTTGACGTTACGTAATATTTTTTTGAGAAAAAGATAGAAGAAAAAATTTGAGACACGGTTCCCCAGATATTATAAGTATGTTTATTTTCCAAAAGTTTGATAACAAAAAAATAAAAAATGACTTTGATTAGGACGTTTTTAAAAATTTTAGGATTTTTATTAAAAATCAATCATTTACAAAGGCATTTTTTTCAAATATGTTATTTTTTTATGATGATCAGCGACATTTAATGCACAAAGATTAAAATAAATAACAATTATTACTAAAATAAGTTGGTTTAAATGACATTTATGTGAGTACCACGGAAAGTGTCTGTTGTCACCTTAAGTTTTTGCTATACACATATAAGGAAAATCAATGACCCCCGGGGCGGTGCCAATTTTGACCCCAGGGCTTTTATTTGAACAAACTTGGTAGACATCTATTAGAACATGTTTCATGCTAAATATCTTAGCCATAGCTCTTTGAGTTCTTTAAAAGAAGATTTTTTAAAGTTTTTACTATATATGCATATAGGGAAAATCAATGACCCCCCAGGGCGGGGCCAATTTTGACCCCAGGGCTTTTATTTAAACAAACTTGGTAGCCGCTTATTAGAACATGTTTCATGCTAAATATCTTAGCTCTAACTCTATGGGTTCTTTAAAAGAAGATTTTTTAAGTTTTTACTATATATGCATATAGGGAAAATCAATGACCCCCCGGGGCGGGGCCAATTTTGACACCAGGGCTTTTATTTGAACAAACTTGGTAGACACCCATTAGAACATGTTTTGATGCTCAATATCTTAGCCATAGCTCTTTGAGTTCTTTAAAAGAAGATTTTTTAAGTTTTTACTATATGCATATAGGGAAAATCAATGACCCCCCGGGGCGCGGGCCAATTTTGACCCCAGGGCTTTTATTTGAACAAACTTGGTAGACACCCATTAGAACATGTTTCATTGCTAAATATCTTAGCTCTAGCTCTTTGGGTTCTTTAAAAGAAGATTTTTTTTAAGTTTTTACTATATGCATTATAGGGAAAATCAATGACCCCCCGGGGCGGGGCCAATTTTGACCCCAGGGCTTTTATTTGAACAAACTTGGTAGACATCCATTAGAACATGTTTCATGCTAAATATCTTAGCTCTAGCTCTTTGGGTTCTTTAAAAGAAGATTTTTTAAGTTTTTTACTATATGCATATAGGGAAAATCAATGACCCCCCGGGGCGGGCCAATTTTGACCCCAGGGCTTTTATTTGAACAAACTTGGTAGACACTCACTAGAAGATGTTTCATGCCAAATATCTAAGCTCTAGCTCTTATGGTTTTTTAAAAGAAGATATTTAAAGTTTTCTCTTTCGGTTGCCATGGCAACCAGAGTTCTGCATGGAATAAAATTCTTTGAACAATTTTTAAAGGTGACCACCAAAGGAACATTCCTGTGAAGTTTGGATGAATTGGCTTAGTGGTTTATGAGGAGATGTCATTTAAAGTAAAAGTTTACGGACGGACGACGGACGGACGGACGCCGGACGAAAAGCGATCACAAAAGCTCACCCTGTCACTTTGTGACAGGTGAGCTAAAAAAAGAAGATATCATGGTAATTTTAAAACTGACATATATATAGTCTGTTCTACCTGTATCAAGCTGTCCTTTTCACTACACTTGAACGGGTGTGATAATAGGGATATTTATATCTTTGCCAAAATAAACATAACAACAGTTAGTCATTGAAACTGCAAATTTCACGTCTATGCATATTTAATAACTATAAAAAAATATGTTGATGTTTTTTAGAACTGTTTTGTGTGGGACATGACAGTAGCTTTAACTTATTTATTATGAAATTCTATCATGCATGCAGACGTTAGCACAAGCACACATTTTTTAGGTTTTTAAACATTCTTTGTGAAGTTACTTACATTTTCTTTTTTTGAGTGGCCTCTGTTTATTATCACCAGTCTTCTCTAACCACATTCCCCTTGCTCACATGTAGTTTACTGGCTAAGATAATAGACCCTGAAATTTTAAGCAAAAGTATTACCATTTCTAGTCTAAAAGCCATTACACTAAAACCAGATCCCACTAACTAGTTTTATTATGTTGTTAAAAATAATAGAAAAATAATAAAGTGAAAACAAGCAATTATCATGGTATATGCAAGCAATCCATTATTAAAGTCCCCTACCGGTTAGAACCCCAGCAACATTATGATGGGTCATTGGCCATTCAATTATGCCACTGAATGAATGAATGATATGAATGAACTTTAAGCTTTCAAGTTCTTAGTTTGTCTATTATCTTAGTAATGTGTTAAGTTTCCAAGCCTCCCTTGTAAGGAAATCTGTGGAGAAATAAGTAAGTTAAGGAATGAATAAGAAAAATTCAATGTTTAAGGAGATAATTCTGGCAACATGTATGCTAGATTTGTAACCCTTGTCATATGATGTGGGAGTTTGAAGTAAATGCTATAAGAAATGAAAAAGTTTAAGTAAAAAATAATTTATTTCTAGCAAAAAATCTCAAGTGCATGGGACCTAATTCTGGAAATAGTCAAGCTATAGTATTGAACCTTCTCACAAATGATTTATTTGAGTGATAATAAGAAACATATGTATTAAGTTTGAAGTAGAAACATAAATATATAAAAAAGTTATAAAACTAGAACTCCGTGAGTCGGATGTGTCGCCTTGTGAACAATAAAGTTTAGGAGAAATGGCCAGAGCAAAAAATGAAATTATGAAAATTAACAATTTTTTAAGGGTTATAACTCAAAAAATAAGAAGTGAAGAGCAGCAGTTTCTGTGCACTGCACTTCTTATCAATAAGATCTATCATCTTATGAAGTTTCAAGTCCATAGTTTTTATAAAAGCAACCTTTTTCAAGGTTTTTACAAGGCGACACAAAAACATCATTTTTTTCATGAACATTCTAAGGTCAAGGGGGGGGGAATCTTGACAGCTCTCCATATTCTCCCATAAAAATATAGTCAAGATTAAAATATTTTAAGTTTCATAAAAATGTTTTCATTTCAGGTGGCACGATAGCTCAGTTGGTTTAACCACTGACTGTCACTCCTGAGGTTCCGGGTTCAATCCTGGGTAACACCCTTGGGACTTTTCAGAAACACTTTCAGTGTTTCCCACCTACCTAGAGGTTTACGTGTAAATAATCCAGGTAATCCTTGCATGTATCAGTGTTATACACTGGGCATGTAAAAAGAACCAAGGAATTTATTCAATAAGAGCTAGGGACTCAGGTTACCGGACTCCCTAAATGTATCTCATAGCTGTCTCAAGAGTCTGGTGAGGTAAGGACCCTACTGGAAATAAGAGCTTGCACTGTCATAGGTTATCCTTGACCGCTCGGTCTAGAAAAATCAATCAATCAATCAGCATGCTTTGAGAAATCACAAATTTTGTTAAATTTGCCATATTTTAAGCCTATTTGTTGCCATAGCAACCAAATTTTTCAACATAGGAAGAACAGAAGAAGACCTGCATAATTTCTATACTACCATCTACCCATAATTCAATGTTCATAAAAATACTTTCAATACTTTTTGTGTTATCACTGGATCCAGTTTATGTGTTAAATTAGCAATATTTTCAGTCTATTTGTTGCCATAGCAACCAAATTTTTCAACATAGGACAAAACAGAAAAAAAACATGCATAATCTCCAGACTGCCATCTTACCCTATATCAAGTTTCATAAAAATATTTTCAGTACTTATTGTGTTATATATTCTCAGGATTCAGGTTTGTGGACGGACTCACTGCAGCAGACGGACAGACAGAGAGTAAACCTCAAATCCCCTCTGGTTAAACCGGTAGGGGACTAACAAATGATTATAGAATGTTTAAAGGGTACTATAAGCTTTAGATTGTTTGAGTAACCTTATAACACAACATTACTGCATAGTCATGCTGTGTTGTATTACTCCGAGTTGACCATCAAAGCACTTTAACCTTAATAATTACCTGTGGATTGAAAATTGATCCATTAGTTTAATCAAAAATCAAACATTAAGGAATTGTTACTTTAATAACAAGGAACTACATGAAAGAGATTATTTCTAGTTTATATTCTACAGTAAAACCTTAATTTGTTTTCCATAAATCTTTGATTTCTCAGCCTAATTTTTTTTCCAGTTATCTTTCATTTGAATGAAAATTGAAATGATTGGAATGAAAATAATGAGAACATAATACTAATGAAATTAAAGAAATCCTTGTTTCCAGATAATGTAAAAAATGGCATACCAATGGTACTTTTCTAAACATAAAATTATTTACAAAATACTATATTTGTATAATCAGATTTATCTTTGTAAAAGATATTATGATACAGAGTGAAGTAAAAAATGAACCATAAATATGCAAGCTTGAATTTCTTATTGCTAAATACACAAATTTAAATTATCAACAATTAAAACTTTATCCAACTTTTTCATTCCAGAAATCCTAACCATATCCTTTACTTATGATTTCCTTCCACTTTATTTATAATAATTGAATTAGGTCAAATGGTAAGAAAATGTTCTTGAATTTTAAGGGGAAAAAAAACAACAGAAAAAACCCCCAAAAAATTTAATTTATTCAGGGTGTCGAATGTGTGTTGAGTTTTTATGTTTTTTTTATTTAATTGACTCTGTTGCCAGAGTATAAAATTTTGACATTCAATATTTAATCCCCATACTAAATTTATTTACAGCTTATATAATGATGGGCATGCTGTCCCACTGTTTTGTAATATATCACACTATACTGGCACCCCCACTTCCCAATATACAGCTTGATAATTAACTTCCATTATTAACTTCCATTAAAGTGCCAGTCCCATCAGTTCTGTGTGTATATAGTTATAGGATCCATATCCCACTGTTTTATGAGGGGCTGGGTTGATAATTTCTTTACTATTTAAGGTTAAAGAATCTATATTGTTTTAACAATTGACTAATTCTAATCACCGTGAATAAATACTTTCAACATCTCAAACTTTTGCACCTCTTCTAATTATATCCTGTTTTGGATTTTGTTGGTGTTGTTTTCTTCCAGTTCTTATAATTTTTTCAGTAGTATTTTATTTTAGTGTGAAAAATTCCTTTACCAGTGGCAGATTCAGGCCCGGGCTTCAGGGCTGCAGCCCCTCCCCCCCCCCCAGCTCATTTACTAGCTCAGGGCTGGAAGAATATATTTTTGCTAATTTCAAACTTTATTGGCTGCAGTGTACCTACTCCCTTATCAAAACAGTTATTGCTGTCATCCAGTTGTTAATCTCCTGCCTGAGGGCTTGGCAGAGATCTTTATCTATCAACATGCTTGAATGACTTCAATGTTTAAACAACATAATTAATGGGTTTATTACCTTCCAAAGGTCTAATGAAATTAATTGTCACAGATATTGGCAAATAGGTGTGTTATATAGTATACCATATTTTACTATCTTTGTTTTACCATTTTTTGCGAAAGCTTTAAAATTAAGAAATTGAAAATTATTATTTGTAAATTAAAAGGTGGCAATTTTTATAAAGATAATATTAAAGGAATCACATCTTCATAACTGGTTTTACTAAAAATTTTATTAAGATGAAATAATTGGTCATTTGCTTTTAATATTTTTTTATGGCAGATATATTTTTTAAATGTCACGACAAAACCAACATAATGGGTTTGCGACCAGCATGGATTCAGACCAGCCTGCGCATCCGCGCAGTCTGATCAGGATCCATGCTGTTCGCTATCAGTTTCTCTACTTGTAATAGAGTTGGAAAGCGAACAGCATGGATCCTGATCAGACTGCGCGGATGCGCAGGCTGGTCTGGATCCATGCTGGTCGCAAACCCATTATGTTGGTTGGTCATGACACGGCTCAAATAAAATTTAAATTGTACTAACCTCTTTAATATCTAAAATGGATTTATTGATGGGAAAAAATTCTTATTGAATATTAAAATGTGTTTGAAATTATTATTTTTTGTACAATAGAAAAGCAGTATTTTAATAACACTTTACTTTGGAAAAGCGCTATTATATATAAAACTATTATTCAGACGAGTAAATTGAGTGAGTGTTTGAAATTATTTTTATTAACGGTCGTGCATACATAATGGTAAGTATGCTGTTTTACTACTAAACACCAGTGGAATTTGCTATTTGAAAGACGCTTCAAACAATAAGCTATACAAAATACAATGTGATGTTAAACCATCCAAAAGGTACCATACATAGCACTAGAAAGTCAAGGAAATAACACCATTTTCAACCTCATATTTCAAAATTTTCTCAGTCTATGGCAGGGGACACCCCTCCAATACCCACCCCAATCACATAAAAATACATCAATTACAATTTTTGTCACATGAACACACATGCTGGCCCCCAATCTTCAAACACGTGCAATTTTCACCTGTTGCATTGTTGTTTTTGTTTTCAAACTCTTCCACCCATATGTCAGCCCCCCCCCACCCCCAGGAAACACTGTTCTGTATCCGCGCCTGTATACAGTTGCAAAGCTTACTTAATTTCTCTATCATGCAACAAAAGAACAAGAAATTAGAGAAGTTTAGTATTATTGTAAAAAGAATCATAATGTTCATGTCTGTAACATCTGACGTCCCCTTCTGTCACCCATATTTTGAAACCTGTGACTGTCAGAAAAACAATAGATTATTATAAGTTGTCCAAAGATAATATTAGCTTAAATATTATCTTAATGAACTTATTATGAGATTCACTGGATGTTTTCAGGTGTTCACAAATAATAATTTTGAAATAAATACGTCATAAAATTTAAATCTTTATTTGTTATTTCTTCAATTTTCATTGTAACTTTGGTATTATAGTGTAAAATCCATTTTCAGTGACCATGAGTTTATGTGATATTACAAATGTAAGCATCTTTATATTCTTACATAGCGGGACAGATGTTATGGGGACAGATGTTACAAACAACTTTTACATTATTGTATTTTTTCTCATAAACATATATATAAATTAACAGTTTCATAATAATTTAAGACTACCAACAGGGTGTTCACTTATAGCCATGAAATCCTGAGGGTCATTTTGACTAAGTACGTTTACAGACTACAAGATCAAATCCCCATGATTTTAACAAAATTTGACCCTCCAGTAAAAATCCTG